>NC_092574.1:24508712-24591212 GCF_037975245.1 Apostichopus japonicus | reverse complement strand
TTTAAATTTCCAGCATTTGTTTCAAGCAATCAACTGTAGACACAGAAGTACCCCTTTAAGTTTGATAAGAAGCTCATCACACGTTTTCTGTCATTTGTAATTTTTGTCAACTTTGGCCAAGTAAGAGTCCCGTCAAACTCCAATAACCATACATTAATTACATTACATTAAAAGAACGCACTGTTGTTAACTTGTGGACTCTGGTATACAACATCGGATTTGAAGTTCGGTCATTTATCATTTTTGGTATGATTGTAATGGCGTTTGGTAATCTTACCTTAAACCTCTGACATCATTAGTCATGTAAGCACTATAAACATATGCAAAGTCACAAACGCACCAAGTTTGACGTTTATCAGCATAACCATTGATAACTAGTTTGCAGCATGCGCTGTATAATTGCAGATTCCGATATCCTACAAATAGTTTTGAGGGTTTCGGTCATTCGGTAATTTTGGTTCATGCGAGCAGTAGTCAAAATGCATTACTGGTTAGTTGACCATTAACCTTTGACCTTATGATGTTTCCATTTTTTGTTCATATTGGTACGCACGTCATGGCCAGAATGCTTGACGTTTTTTCTGACTCTTTTTATTATTATTTGACCTCTGAATTATGACATTTGTTCTATGACGGCATAAAATTACGAACAAAAACACGATCCGATGGTCACTCATTAGGAAATCGACCAACAGATCAATTGTGTGCGTTAAGTATTATACGGATTGATATAAACCTGTTTTAATTTCATTCTTGGCATGCCGATATCAGAAATAACATGTTGTTTTTAACATTGGCATGTTGCCAATTTGTAACTTGTTGATATTTTTTCTATACGTGCTGATTTTTTTCTTTCCCTGACAGGTGGCGTTTCGTTCAGTATATACCGTTAATCAGTGGTCGTCATTTGCTACAAGACAAATTAAGACAAATCTCAGACTACGACGGGACCTTTATTTTATTGGTTGGTTTTGAAATCATTACCGTTCTTGACATGTCATGCATACGTTCTCACGACTTGCCACCATCTTGTTGATATGAAGTTATACACAAAGCTGTAGTGTGTAATAATCGTTATACGTTTGCGAAATGTTCATTAATTTTTATATTGTAATGAATGGTTTCTAATGAATATTGATGTTACATGTAAATAAAGAACGGAATGCTGACAAAACTGGGAAATGTTTTAAGCAATGTTTTTGTTGTTACTGGAATAATGGACCTCACGTTTAAAGATCTTGCCTATACCAACTGAGCATTTTAGCATTTTGTTAGGGACGCAAGTTAGAAACCATGGTACCTTGTATAACAGTAAATGAAGAAGCGAGTCTTTAATGACTGACCACATGCAATGTCCCGAGGTCACTGGTAGAATCCCGCTCTATAAGGGAAATATACACTTCGTTACTCTTTTCCAAATTCCATGATCACAAATCCATGGAATATCTATAAACATCAATCCTATACTTCGTCTCTAGTATTTCTATATACTATGTTTCGTCATATATAAACGTAAGAAAACAAGTCTTTTATACGACAGCATGAGCGATGACTATTTGGGAGAATCTAACCAGGTTACAATGCAAATGAAAATGTCAATTAGTTTC
Organism: Apostichopus japonicus; assembly: GCF_037975245.1. NCBI lineage: Eukaryota > Metazoa > Echinodermata > Holothuroidea > Aspidochirotida > Stichopodidae > Apostichopus > Apostichopus japonicus. The sequence goes on along the minus strand of NC_092574.1, from coordinate 24,589,605 downwards.
CCCGTCAACTGACCCTACGCGGTTTGACGCAGTGTATGATTCCCTGAATGGTCGAGCACGTATTAGACAAATGTATTTATGATTGACGGCACGGTGGGGAGTTTTGTGGCAATAATCTTCTCAAAATTGAACCATTTTTGACTTAAAATAGAATTTAATCATCTCTCGTTTCGAGATCTACCTTCAAGTTCTTACAGTCTTTGTTCGATACGATGAAACCCTTTTTTTTCAGATCATTTTCTTCTTCTTTTTATGTTCTTTCTCCTTTAGTCATGCCCACGTGGTAATCTGAGATGCACACAAGAACTAAAGAAGCGTGCATCTTTCATATTTTCAATCAACCGTCCACACATTTCGATATTTGCATAAAGAATACCATATGTAAATATGACCCAGTTTTTCGCGTATTTGCTATATCGACACAAGGGTGTTAAGACAATGACACGACCATGCTGAAGCGAGAAGGAACTTTGGTTAGTTCACACGTAGCGGTAAATATAGCTTGCTTGGTTGGTGTCGTGTATTAAGTACTTTCTTCTTTTCTTGACTACATGATAGCTTAATTTTTTGCTATGAATACCAGCACAATATGTTGAAAAAGACGTGACATTTACAGATCATACGTAATGTCAAAATATACTGTTACCATGGAGACATATCTGTTTTTGGTACACAGTGCAAAGTTAATGAATGACGGGTAAAAAAATTGCTTTCTGGTCACTTCGCTCAACAACCATTTCGCCCAACTGCCATTTCGCCCAACCAGCCTGGTCAATTCGCCCAACCAGCCTGGTCATTTCGCTCAACCAGCTTGGTCATTTCGCCCAACCAGCATGGTCATTTCGCCCAACCAGCATGGTCATTTCGCCCAACACAGATGTAATCACATATTTAATCAATTTAACCACGACTTCAAGTTTCCTTAATGTTCGGTTCGTATCCCGTAACGTTAACAATTCACGAACGTTTACTTTCAAACCTAACCCCTAAAACACTGATCCATCCTCAAGTTTCCTTAATATTCGGTCCGTATCCCGTAACGTTAACAACTCCCGAACGTTTCATTTTGAAGTATAATATTTAATCAATTAAGGTTGGGCGAAATGACCAGGCTGGTTGGGCGAAATGACCAGGCTGGTTGGGCGAAATGACCAGGCTGGTTGGGCTAAATGGTAAGGTTGGGCGAAATGGCAGTTGGGCGAAATGGTTGTTTGGCGAAGTGACCTGCTTCCCAAAAAATTAACAAGGTATAACGATATGGTCTGTTATTAATTGTTATTATCGTTGAAAACCGCGGATCTGAAATACATGCTATAACTGCATTCAAGTTCCTTCCGCTAGCGACGCTTCCGTGTTGAAATCTAGGTTGTAAATTGTAACCTTATTTTAGTGATTAACATAAGAAGCAGGAGATAATTAATCTTACAAATTTTTTCTCTTTTTCTGTTTTCTTTTTTATTCCTTTGCCAATGTTTTATCCATATTCAAATCTGCTTCCCGGTTTTCGATATCTTGTTTCGTGATCTAACGTTCATGTCATTATTCATGGTTTACAAATACTTCAGCGATTCGGATATGCGTTCGTTGCTTAAAGTGATATTTACAAAAAAAAAATTGTTGGAAACTCTACGCAACTTTAAAACACCACCACATCCTGATAGTATATCGCATTGTGAAAATATTTTTTACTTTTTACTTTTGTGATATTTTAAGAATGCCACTGGCAACCGGAGAGCCTATAGCTAATGATTTCATCGTGTCGTGGTATACAAATGAGTTGAAATTAACAACCGTATTTATAATGAGCAAATCAGTTATACACTGAGAAAAATATAATATAATAATGTTCTTAAAAATAGAGTGTTTATGCTGGAGAAAACAGAAATGCAGAAAACATTGACAACTAAACGAATATTCCAAACGTATCACAGTTTTGGATCAATCATCTACGAGACTATACTACGAAAATAAGGCTTTTGAAGAATTTCTTCCCTGGTGACATCTCTACCATTTTTTATGATCTATGTTAACTAGGAGAAAATTAAGGGATTATCTCATAATCTTAAATTAAATCTTTAAATCTTAAAAAGCAATAAAGTTAAAGATCGGCGGTACATAAGTAAGGCAACGTGAATGAACCTGAACTAGCAGTATATCGGTCACACGAGACTTGTGTCAATTGGCAAGATATTCAAATTATTTAGGTTGTTTTTCGTAGAAAAGAATAAGTTAAATTTGTCAAGGACAAAATGGTGTTGAATGTCATCGAAGGTTGCTGTTCTGTTCTTCATATGAAGTTAAAGAACAAGTTTTGGTGGAGTTATCAGAATTAATTAAGCAATGAAGAACCGATATCATCATCAATTTAGATTTCATGGAGCATTCCAAAACATGTAGCATGTTTTAAGCTAAATATCTTGAAAAATGGGATCGCTACAGAAAACATTATTAGCCTCAAACGGTGGAATGGAAAAGTGGAAAGATAGTTATGCTTAGAACGGAATTCGTAACCGTTTAATAATAAATACGTCATTTATATTGCGCTAAATCACAAAAAGCATCAAAGCGCTTCACAAATAAAACGATAAAAAGGAAATAATTGCATTGAAAACAAATAATAACCTAATAAAAATAATCCTAAAATACCAACAAAAAAAACAGTAAAGAACAATAAGAGGTTATTAAAAAATACAATAGGAGGTTATAAAAAAATACAATAGGAGGTTATAAAAATTACAATAGGAGGTTATAAAACATACACTAGGAGGTTAGTTTAGTTTATCGTTCTTCTTTTAACTTACACTATATCGTCAAAGTTGTCCGTTTCTTTTTGGGCTTTGACTTCAAACCTACCTTGTGTCATCATTCTTTAAGGGAAAGACAAAAATACCTTTAAAAACCTGTTTCATACTGACATTATCTAAATTTGTTACTGAATTTACGCCCTATTTGAGTCCCTGTCTTGATTGTATCGTCTTCACAAACAAGTTGGCTATTCTAAAGCGATGGTTGAGCAAACAGTTTATCGAAACAAATCTCCGTTACACCGTGGCCTTGAAAGGTCGTTTAGAGATTTCAATATTCCAACTTTCTTCGCTCCAATTTTTCGATGTTTCGACTTTTTCGTATTTTATTCGAGAGTTCGATGGTTTTGACATTTCGATATTTCAAACGTAAAAAGTTGTTGGCTTCAGTCATCAACCGCCTAATCCAATACAGGAAAAAAACACGTTCTATTATTTCATTTGCAAACGTGCAAATGTTAATCCTTTCCGTTTGGTCTATTTGAGTGGACAATAAGTAGACTAACGGGTTTGTAGGGCATCTTATCAGATTTCTACATCAGACACGTATGCTTGTACGAGATTGTAGAGACGGTTTCGTACAAGTGGGTAGAGACCAAAGGACAAGATCGAAGAAGATTGTACAATATATATGGTAGGCTAGTACAAGATCGTAGCACAAGATTGTATAGCGAGGTCACTGACGAAAAAATCAAGATATGACCTTCAAGTTTAGAGATAAGAAGCTTGCACTAAAATGATATCGTGTACACAAGCATATACTGGATCATACTAGTATTCTACTCCCCCATCAATCTTGTTAAACACGGGAAATTTTAATAAGGGAACACCAATCCAATCGTCATGTTTGATCATTGTCATAAATAACTGTCATTAACAACTTTCCCAAACAGCTAAGAAACATCTTACTCCATTTGGGAGAGAGATATCACAGATTTAATGTTCTTTCACACACAAGGCCGAAGACTTGATCAAGTTTAAATATGATGTCATCGAGCCAGGTGTTCTTTAAATGTTTATGTTTTCTTGAATTATTACGATGTTTATTTTCTGCAATGTAGATGGGTTTTGCAAACGCTGAAATATTAAACAATTGAGCCGATGATGATGATGATGATGATGATGATGATGATGATGATGATGATGATGATGATGATGATGATGATGATGATGATGATGATGATGATGATGATGATGATGATGATGGGGGGGTGAGGGGTTGTCTTTCACAGTCTTCTCTGTCCTCGTATAAGCTAACGATGATGGTTGTGTTTATGTCTCTATTAAAGAAAGATTAGTCAAGACATTACAGTATATACATTTTCTGTGGTTATCTCCTAATCTGTCTAAGACTTGACCTCTGAAATTCTTATGTACATCTCAGAAATCTGGAAGCTTTATAATTACTATAATCCAAAAATTCTGATGTATATATATATTAACAGAAAATAAACTGCGGTATAGCATTGCAAGTAGTATAAAAACAAACAAACGCAGGTGTACTTTTTGTTTGCCAACTTAACGGACTTGCCTCGAGGACTTAACAAGTATCTCTTGTGAAAATTGGTTCCAGTTCTTTCCCTATTATATTCTGTTCTCTATGGTATTAATACTCGTCTCTAAACCGACTGGCAAATTGCTCTTGTAAAAATTTCGACTGCCCTTATAAGGATTTCGGCAGATGAACCTGTCCTTAATCACCAGCGGAAATCATAAACGTTGATGATAGAATGTCCTAGATAATCATATAAATGACAGATTCTGAAACGAAATTCGATTTCTATGGACGGTCTTTTCTCCGCTGACGAAAATGAAAATTCGATATACACAGTTTTGTGTGAATGTCATTCTTCGTTTGTAGTTGGCGAAATTAAATTCATATATAGGTAAAACAATGGGTTACAAGCTACGTGTCGGGCATATCAAGGAAAAGATAGAACATTATGACTCCAGGCGAACTTTTAGCAGTGAGTTGTTAATGGAGTATTTTGGACAAGGTTTATAGTTTATACGTTCTTGCAGGCTGAGTGCATGTTGGTTAGACTTGTGGTTCAGTCAATTTGACAACTAAAGCACATGACAGTAAAATATCGTCTGTCTACTATATGGTTTGTTGAAAGCAATCAATAGTTCATTTAAAGCTTGAACAGAGTAATACCGTAAGGACGAAATGGGGAACTTTGAATCCTTAAGAAAAAATTCCTTTGTTAGGAAGACAGGACGTTACTGGTATTACTGCTGGTGATAATAAATTGTATTTTGAATTTGATTAGGTACCTGCATAATTGTGTGGTGTGGACATAACACTTACATAACAACTGGCACTATATGACTTATACACACTGAAAGATGACTTACGTTTGAAAGTGACCTTTAAGTCACGAAATCTCTTCAACAGAGCAAGGTTCTGTGTGTTGCCACTGTTAAAAGTGACCTTCAAGTCACGATTTCTCTTTAACAGCACAAGGTTCTGTGTTTTGTCACTGTTAAAAGTGACCTCAAGTCACGATATCTCTTTAATGGCACAAGTTTCTGTGTGTTTTCACTGTTCAGAGGAATTTAGCAATTTTTACAACTGGTCTGTATCATATAAGATCAAGATGGCGGTTGGGTTTGCTTCTCCTTTAAAACTAAATGCATCTAGCAATTAACAAACCGGAATAGGATTTGCCAAAAAAAAAGCATTCAACACTAAACAGAACCCTCCCAATAAACGTTGTTAATTTGATGTGTATGTTTGTTATCCTAATGTAAAGATTTCCAGCAACCACAAAGTGTCTTTGAACTAGAAATGCCGCCGTTGTTGTCACTCGTTACTCGAGATAATGGCTCCTTCATTAACCTATTTTAGTGGCAGTTATGACGACGAGATGTGGAACTCCGGTAAGAGTCAGAAAAAAATCTCTTTTTTGTATGTGTGTGAGTGTCTGTGTCTGTGCTAGTCTACGTGCGTGCGTGCGTTTCGTATTCTAACTGAACAAAGGAATTTCAGGTCCTGTGATGTGATTTCTAAAGAATCACAACGTCCTCACAAGAATTATATTGTTAAGGGGTATTATTAGGGTTAGGGTGGATTTGAACAATGGAAAAAAAAAACAATGGGGTCTTCGGTCTGAATGTAAAGCACAACTTGGTGTGCGTGTGCGTGTGTGTGTGCAAAGACATGTATCATCATTAGGAGTTTCAAATAATTTTCTGATTGAGCAAAAAAAAAAAATTGGTTCAAGCAAAGGACCAAATAACAGGATTGAAAAGGAACGTATTACAACTTTTGACGTTTTCATCAAATGGTGCTCAGTTGTCTATTGAAGTTGTAAGAACATGGTTTGGTTGTGTTAATTGGATTTACAAAACAATGGATTAACATTAAACGTAATACTTACACTGAGGAACCCATGTCATCATCAATTTACCCTTAATGGAGCATTCCAGAAAATTAATATTATTTAATGGTGAATATCTGGAAACCGGAATAGCTATACAAGCGCTACTACATATCAGTTAAATTTTCTTTTTCAAAAAGAAAATCAAGAACAGTCACCCAGGAAAGAACGTGTACACGAAAAACAAAACAACTGAACGACTGATCCGCTCTCTGCCCCAGTCCCCTTGCACCAAGTCTGTGACTGTATGATCATAATGAACATAATGATACTTTCAAAGAAAAGTCACCGCCCAGGAAAGAACCTGGCCACGTAATTACGACATTGCGGATGGGAATTTTTGGGGAAGTGAAAAAACTTATAAAAAAGGTTTAAACGCTTATCCGCAACCATTTTACTCAGTAATTACATTAGTGGATCACTTGGATAAGAATAAAGAATAACATATGCTAGTCACCCCTTTGTGGTTATACTGTGGTTATTTCAGTAATGTATTTATTTTTGTCAAGTTTGCCCCAAAAAGTCTTTATAATAATAAAATATTTAACGACCCCCCAAAAGTCCCCAATGCAACTCAAGATGATCTTGCAGATATGCCTATATCTCAATTTTTCTTTATGCCTTTGGAAAAGTATATTTATATATAAATATCTGTTCATATGTAAAGCTACAAAAGCAAGTCGAATGATCACTATTTACATTTGCCAACGCCCTTTGGCTTTCTAGGTTGTATGAAACTGTGCCGCTGTACCCAGAAATAAGACCCAGAAATAAACTACGGCCAGACGGCATCCCACAGCTAACAACTGGAGGGGTAGATAGCTAAACTGGTGTTAGCCTGAGGACACTGGTTCAAATCCCGTTCATGCTAAAAACAAAAACATCTTTGCTTCTTCAAAACAGTTCGATTTAACAAATAAAGGTCACAAATAAACTATATATAGGAATATATATAGGAATATATATAGGAATATATATATTTATAAGTATATATATATTTAAATATATATATATATGTATATATAAATATATAAATATATATATATATATATATATTATTATTTATAAACAAATGTGGAATGGATCTAGTTACAAAATACTTCATTTTAAGAAGCACGGCGCCCACTGTTTAACACTAAGCACTCCCACACTCTTACGCACTTGTAATTTTAGCATGTAACTCTGTTACGTAGACATTTTAGTGAAATTAACAAGAAAAAACTTTTGAATAACGTTTAATGATGGAATTAGGCTGAATGATGAAAATTACTTTGTCAGATTTTGTGATATAAACTGTCCATTACGTCACTTTGAGCATTTATGTTTTTAATCGATATATCATCTATTTATCTAATTGACATATTTTATATCAACGGTTTCGGGAATGACTGACAGCTCTGCAGTATTTCAGGTGTTTTCAAGTTCCCCTGAAGTAAGCATGTGACCTTTAATGTTATGGGCTTGTTATGTTCACCGGAATTTGTTTAGAAATTCGGAACTGGAGAGAAAAATCGGTCTCAAGTTGGTGGTTTTGTGTTACCAACTGAGGGAAACAGTTACGTACTGTTAATGTCTAAGAAATTTCCTCTATGCGTTGTCTAGCTCTTGCTGTTGTATATATATATATATATATATATATATATATATATATATATATATATATATACATATTTCAACATTCGAAACATGCATATTTTAGTTAGCAGTTTCTCATATAGGCATATCATCATTCATTCGTCACTTAAATACATAAATTAAAGGAAGAATGGACGGTTTATTTACTATTTCAGCTATAACCAATCCATAACAAAAATCTAATTTCTTAAGGCTATATAAGATGGGAATCAAGAGATTCAACGCAAAAATGCAAAAGTATACTGTATTCTATGTAATCTCGCATATTAAAATCCGCTTTCGTATATAGAGTGAGATTAACTGCTTGCTGATAATTGTGTGATAATTCTTTATGATAGGCCTACATACATAATTCGATATAAGCCTTTATATTATAACCTGACCTGCATTTTAAATCATAGTGACAAATTCATCCTAGACATTACTGATTCATTGATGCACCGAGTTTCGTGACAGTGTGATTATGAGCTCAATTTGAAACAAATGCATTTTTAATTGCATTCACATCTCAAGTTCACGGAAAGTTCACATCCATATCAGGCTATATATATATATAAATATATATATATTATATATATATATATATATATATATATATATATATATATATATGTGTGTGTATATATATATATAGCCTACATATATCAATTTCGTCAATGTTTCGCCAATGTTTTTCATTCTCCGTTACATCCCAAAACTTTGTGTGTGTGTGGGAGGGAGTGGTGGAGGAGGGAATTTTCCCTAATCCCCGACAACCAATGCTATTTAGTTTTCTTTTGCAAATATTTTGCCCCATCCGTCACATCCCTTAACATATCCCTCTATGTCTGTGGAGAGAATCCCCCCCCCCCTCCCCTCCATTATCAAGTTGGATACGTCACTGACACACAAATATTAACCTTCCTTACAGAGATATATATAAGTGCTAGAGAATTTCAAGAAATCCTTAAAATAGTGAGACAATTTTCATGACTCAATGACTTCTTTCACTTATCAAGTTGAATTATTTTCATACATCGCATTTCACACTGTTCAAAACTCGAGATAATAAAGCATCTAAACTTCTAAAACAGATGTTATAGAATTAAGTATTTAATGGCCGGATCATACTTCACTGTATTTTTAAAGTTGACATCTTAATTACGAGCGGAAGAAAGAGAGAGCGATTGAGAGGTGGGGAGAGAGATTTGTGGTGTTTAAATCAGTATAATTAAAGTGAAACATTAAACCTATAAACCACAGTAACAACGACGAGCGTTTGGCAGTTGAAACGTGAATATATATATATATATATATATATATATATATATATATATATATATATATATATATATATATATATATAGCCTCTATATATAGCCTCTATATATAGCCTCTATATATATATATATATATAAATAGCCTCTATATATATATAAATAGCCTCTATATATATATATATATAGCCTCTATATATATATATATATATATATATATATATATAAATAGCCTCTCTATATATATATATATATATATATATATATAGCCTCTATATATATATATATATATATATATATATATATATATATATATATATATGTGTGAAAGCAAAGTATAAATACTTGACTATACAGCCGCAAACGAAAATCAATTTCTCATATGTCGACAGATATACAGATAATGTATGGCATATTCTACGTTATATTCCTTCCATAAATTATCTCACTTATTGTCACGGCTTTATGTATAAATCAACATTATCGGATATATATATATAAAAAAAATTCTGAATATCTCTTACATTTGAGATTAATGAATACACGGTTCGTGTCTTGTTTAAAAGGCTTGTCACTTTGGTATCATAAATATCGGACAGTACTTCAACTAATAGCAACAAACTTTATAGCCGCTATACGAAAAGCAACAACTCTGAATAGCATTATCAAACGTGATGAAATGTGATTACTTTTCGCTTAGTTTATGTGATCATTTGTTCTATAGTGTCGAGAGAGTGTTTGATATATTATATTAATCAATTCTTCTATCCTAACAGAAGAATAAAGCACATTATTCTGGTATTATATATACGTGGATTATTGTAGATACCAGATAGTCACTCTCTCCTCATATTGCCACACCAGACTTGTGTTGTGTACAATTGTCAGCTTGTAACACGAGTACAAATAACATCTATACGAGTATAAGTACGACGCTATGACCTCGTTGGTGAGTACCATATTTTGCACTAGTATAACTACGAGCTTTCTAAATACGGTACGCTAGTGAGTACAAATCGAAGTACTCGAGTACCGAGTACAACATGCAGCTATATGATGTACTAATGGTACGGACTCACTACAAGTCTGTTAGGGAATCCGCGGTCATATACTTGTACTTATTATGATAGCTAATAGTTGTCTGTTCTCTTACGCAACCGCATGGATTTGTACTTTTACATGCTCCTACTCGAGGCATTGTGGTAATCTACCCCCCCCCCCCACCCCCACATCTCTATCGTCTCTTTATATGTTAAGCAGAACGAACATGGTTTTATTTTATTTGTTTTATTCTGAAGCAGCAATTATACATATGACCTATATATTTGAACCTTCATGCGGAGCACCATCGATCCTTGCAGTACATGTCAGCATGGGCTTATGAACAGGGTCAGAAGTGGCCGCAGCCCCCCCCCCCCTTGGCAATAGGTTGATTGGGTATGTTAGTGCCCCTCTTTTTCCAACTCATTCAACTTGATTCCGTTGTGTTAGCAAAGCGAGTGCCAGGCAATCAGATGATCATTTTTTTACTTTTTTTATTACTAGATATTTCCTCATATATTTCAATATACGTCTATTTTTTTTTTTAATTTAAGTTCCATTCTTTCTTTCTTTATCAAGATTTCGACAAATTGTCCCCAACAGTAAAATAGTGAAATTCGTACAATTCGTACAATAGTAGAAATTTGAACCAAAAATAATGTAAAAATGTCCCCTCTGGGCCACAGTAGTATCAGCTTAAAGCAATATTCTTCTGGTGAACACTACAGAATCATAACGGGTGTCCGGCCTCTCACTTATTGATATCTTTGTACGAGTGAAACAACATGATGGCGAAAAAAAAGTTGAATTCGTCTTGGTATGGAATACCAGTACAAGGATCCAAGCCCATACACGAGTACCTAAGTTTACAACTAGGTACCCAATGGCATCAACTACCAGTACAAATACAAATAGATGAGGGCGAGTACAGGCTCGTAGCCAGGAATTTGCCAAGGGAGGGGCGATAGTGTAGATTCGGCATTGTAAACTATCTAAGCGTAGCGCCACCATGAGATGGCGCGAAGCGTACAAGAAAATTCTGGCTGAAAATGCCTCCCAGATTGCAGGAAATGGCACTTCCCAGGCCTTGTAAGTTGCATCTTAGCATTTTCTCTTTTGAAAATACTAGCGATATCATAAAAAACATTTAATTTTTTTTTAAAGAAATATGCTCAAGGGGGGCGGCTGCCCCTTCGCCCCCCTACCCTTGGCTACGCGCATGGGTGAGTACGAAAACAGATAACTACGGTATTCTATTATATGAACGCGAGTGTTGGACCTCAAGCCCATTTACGAGTACCCATAGAGCTAGCTGCACTATAGTACCCGGCTTTACTGGATTCACATATACTCCGAGTACAAGGAGTAACACATTAAGGTGACTACCATAACAGGTAACTTTGCATGTTAGAACACGAGAATAGGAATTGGTTGCGTGGCCGTTTCCGTGAACCCACTGTTCGGTAAAAGCTAAATGGCAAAATACGAACAAACAACTGATATGGTTTAACCACATCAGGCTTACATAGATATTGCATGATACGAGTTATCATATATTATTTTCAGAGACACAAACAACAACATTAGACGGGTTATCGCTATCAAGTTAAGATACACACAAACAGCGCAAGTGCCTGTATTATTATAATAAAAACAGCCCTCTCAAAAATTGGTAAAGGAAAATATTTCCATAGTTCGAGGTTTTTACCCGAAAATATGATCTTTTATTAATATTCTTTTCCATACTAAAGACATTTGTTTCACACCAAGTCGGATAAACAAAACACTTGGTTTTAATTGAGGACAGTATGTTACCATGGTGATCGATCATTACGTTTTATGGCCTGTATATTGTAATACAGTCCAGTACATGTTATTCCAATGATTATTCGGATGTAATAACCTGAACCGACTTATTATTAATTACATTTATTTGCATATTTTACTTCGAACGTCAACCACACACTATAAAGAATTGTTCGCTTGAAGGGAATTATTTTGAAATCGTATTCGTGGCTCGTTGTAGGCGCTTGTTGTAAAAGTAAGTCGTTTGTATTCGTGGGGGGGGGGGGGGGGGGTAGGGTTCGGTGGTGGGTAAGTCGTACAAATGACCTTTAACTTGGCTTCTATCAACGGAAGTCTGCGTGTCTGTTCGTCTGTAATCTTAATTGTCGGTATATGTCGTGGTCTACCGTCGGCGGTGCACGGTTTTCGATGTAGCCACAGTCGTTTCTAATGTGTCCTTCGTGCGGTACAAGGTATAAAGACAATGTTTAGAGTTGCAACGAAACCATGTTTTGAACTTACACAGTGCACAAACTTCTTCTTCTTAATCGTCTTCTTCATTTTCTTCTTCTTGTTCTTCTTCTTTCTACGTATTCCTGAAACTAGTCACGACGACATCATGGCCCTTGGGCAGTTTTGACAGCAGGGAATAGAGGAGGTAGATACAATCCTCATACAATATTCTGTAATATAAATTATTACAGTAAACAGCAACAATTGACTTTTTCACCCAAAGGCCATATACTTGATGTGGCTTTAAAAGTTGCTTCGAAAGCCAGAAATGTTCGTGACTTTGTAAATGGTATTCACAACCCGGAGGGGGAGGGGGGGGGGATGACTGCTGTATACTATGAAAAGGTGAAGGTGTCGAGAGAAAAGAGTTATTTTGCCTCGTCATTACTTTATCATTTGTCTCTTTTCCTCTGGGAAATGTGATATAATGATAAAGGGTTTCTGTTACATTGATATGGATGTAGGTACAAATAAACTGATTTATGTTGCGAAAGATTAAACTTAAATCAGCCTTTTAAGTTGATTTCTTCTTATACATACATATATATATATATATATATATATATATATATATATATATATATATATATATAGATATAGATATAGATATATATATATATATAGGCTATATAGATATATATATATATATATATTGTTTATATATATATTGTTTATATATATATATATATTTATATATATTTATATATATATATATATATATTTACATATTTATATATATATTTATATATATATATATATATTTATATATATTTACATATTTATATATATTTATATATATATATATATGTATATATATATATATATATATATATATATATATATAATAAATAACAAAACTTTAGTTCCTGGGGTCCATAACCTAGTGGTTAGTGTGTCCGCACATAAAGCGGGAGGCCCGGGTTCGAATCCCGGTGGAGGCTGGAAGTTTTTTCACTGTTCAGGATTTTCCAACTCACTACGATTTCAATTATATATAAATTCATTGGCTTTGTTGTTTACCTAAATTTCATTAACAACAGTCTGTTCAAAGCATCTCTTTCGAGATCCGGTATTAGGAATCGAAATGATTTCGAGTTGGTTAGCATCATGTTTGATCTCTAGAGCAAGGCAAATATGTCTCAAAAACAGAACTAGTATTGATCGATACAGGTGACAAACGCCTACAGTGAAATTACGACCTTACGAGATGCGTTTGAGGGCACCTGTTAGGAAAGCCATAGTCATAGCGTACGGTACCTTCTGACACAACACTCAGTAATACTAAGTCGAACTGACAAAGGAGTATCACAAATAATGGTAAGCCATCTGATTTAATATCAGTTATTATTTATTAACAAACAATACATCATATGATAATATCGTCCAAAGGTTTGTCTTTTTAACGAATGTTTGAACTTAACTTATACTCTTATGCTTTTGTCAATGCTTTACAGACCAAGTTCAGATTAAAGAGCGACCACTGTTGTATCCCGAAAGTACCAACACCGTGTTTATTGCACAACCGGTACCACATGTACCTCAGGTCATATGTTTTAATTACATTCTGAAAGCTTTATTTGTTTCAGCAAAACATCTAATTACGAAATATTTCGTAAATATCTCTTCAACTTCCTTTGACACTATACTTCTAACTGATAGTTGATTAATACACCAATAATAAATGGTTATGAGTGCAATAGTGCAAATATTTCATGAGTTGAAAGATGTAATTTGTTCCATTCAATGAGGCGCATTCACGAATGGAAACCATTCATTATTTGTTTCATACAACACCTTCAAATTTGGATATAATTGGATGTAAAATGCACTCATGCAACAGATTGTTTTGAACAGACAGGTTTCTCTGCTCTCTTACCATTGAAAAAAGTGCTATCAAAAAAGTATAACACATGGTTCTATTTCATAGAGTGCAATAGAGCGGATTTTGCATGCAATCGACGAGCAATTGACCAATCAAATGGCCGGAAAGTAATTAGGTGTTGTATAACGGTGTTAAAGGCATGGGTCTATAAACAGTGTTTTTGACTAGAGTCAATGACTGTGTACTCGAGTCAGACTCGAGTTACATTTTGTGACTCTACTTCAGATAATCAGTTAGTCAGTACTGACATGACTTTACTGTAACATGTGTCATTATTTCATGTTGTATATCGAGAGTGGAGAGATAGAGAGTGTAGGTGAGTCATGAACAGTCATGCAAGAGTTGCTCAACATAATAACGACTTGTTAAGTTTGGGTTAGGCGTATTGTTAGCTTTATTATATATATTCGATACCAAAACTAGGAAATTCTATGTGTGTTAAGTGTGAATGACGGTACTGTTTGCTCACACCTCACAATAGTTTTACAACTGGAAATTGTAAACACTTTTCAAATATTCAATGTCTGACCTTGTGCACAATGATTTCACAGTTAAACGTAGATTTACCGTATAGTATATACACAGATATATATATATATATATATATATATATATATATATATATATATATATACATATACATATACATATATATATATATATATATATAACTGAATTGATTTTGATGAAGTAGTTGTTAAAATTATGAGGGAGCATATGATTTAAATATTGCTAAAGAAACAGTAGTCTGATGAGTGGTGATATCAAAAGCCATTAATGTTTTCAATAAAGTCCAAAGAGGACTGCGAAGAAAGTTAGGGAGTACCGCAGATAATTCTGAGAATACGTTTCTGTAAAATATGAATCTTATAAACATAACAAGAAAAGGAGAACCCCCCAAGAGGTGTACTGTATAGGTAATGTACGGAAGAATAAGTGCTTTGTAAATATAGAGTAATGCTTCTTTCGAAAGGGAGTCTTTCACTTTAAACATAATACCAGTACCTTTAAGCTACTTTGTTACACACACCATTAACGCGAGGAACCCATACGATGGCAAAACCATAAATACCGATAGTATGATGTAGATGTTTTTATGTTTAAATTTTCATAATTGGTTTATGTTATTGATTACGCTATTGATGAAGACGTTAAAAGCGATGCAAACAATCACCAGAATCGCGAAACATACAGTTGCAACGCCTGTCAGAATGGCTGCGATATTTGCGTGTGACAGAGCATTGTGGATGTTGGTGCCGATTCCAGTCAAAGCCTGTAGAAATGACGGAGAAAGTAAAAATTAATCACATGCGAGCAATGTTATTTATTACCTGAGACACTCTTGGGGACATTTTTATATTTATTATTCAATGTTGCTTACCAGCCATCAGTGTTGCCTCAGTGTTGAGGATGTTAAGCTTGCAATATTGATTGTTATTGGTGCCATTCGTTTCTAACAACTCCGTCGCCTCCAGACACTTATAAATAACACGCTCAGAGCAAAACATGTAACTGAATGATAGAAATGAAAGAAAAATAGTAATTGATGGAAATAAAGGTGTCATGGTAAAACGTCCATCATAGGATTGAAAATTATTTAGAGTTATACTCGATTGGATTGGTCAAACTAACATTAACAGGCGACAAAATAGTCAACGCTATTTCAAACAATCAGTCACGTGTATACATTTTGTTACGTTGGAATGCGAGAGGTCTCGATAACTAATTTTTAACGAGACACAAGCCTGGGTTCGTTTCCGTAAGGAACACAGACAAATTGACGAGTCTAGAGAATTAATATGAGAACGTAAACTATATTGAACAATGGAGTTTGATCCAACAACAACAAGTGGTAATTACAAATATATAGAAAATTACTCACAAACTTAACAAGATAGGATACACTTTAAAACACGCTGGTCTCTTCCTACGGCGATATCCCTCAGCGGCCACGACCTTGATGATGACGATTCTCGGTCCGTTGTACCGTTAAATTCACTGGTCCTCGACGAAGTTTCTCGCGATCCCACAAACAGCAGTCACCTTCTTTCCGGCGATGCTCCAATATAGAAGACGGACTTCCAGCCACAATAAAGTGAAGCACAAGTCGAACTTCTCGCCGACTAAATATTACCAGAGTCAGTCCAAAATCAGCTTTATAGCCACCAACTCCTGGCGTAACGAACTTCCTCAACGGAGACAGAAATTCTTCACCTTCTCCGAAATAAAGACTGGAACACTGAAATTTCACAGCAAAGTCCTCTTCAAACTTCTGAATGGAAGTATAGAATCAATCTTGGTATCGATATCTCAATCCTTCAGAAACTACTGGAAGTTGAGCACTGACGATATATAGTAGAATGGTATAATATGTGTCGTCGCTTGTATTCGTTCAGAAACTGAGAAACTCTCCGATCTGGGCGGGCTTTTATACGATTCGCCATGTCAAGAATCATCTAGATCTTTCTCGATACACCTGGGTAACAATGCGACCCGGTTTCTACGTTTCGCGGAAGTCCTTTGCATATCTCGCGAACATTCCAGAGAGTCCACGAAGATGTGTGCACAGCTTGCACGCGATCTCACGTAAACCGACGTTAACCCGAGACCAGCGCGTCATCATAAGGAATATACCAGAACAATCGTGTATTATAACATTATTATAACATTATTAACATTCACGGTAACCCGACCTAATTTCTCAAATACTGATTCATCACGTAGGCAATTTCAAATACTTTCTATATTATAACATTAGGTTCCTCACTAGCAGTGACTAGCGTTAGGCTACAATGGGCCCTCTTAACACTTTATATAATACAAACAGCCATTATCAATCAATTATCTTCAGAATACTGACCAAAATAGCAAATACTATGGCCGGAATGGTGCAAAACAACGGCCAGAAAGACAAAGAGCACACAATGGACAGACCAAGGACAATTTGGCCTTGGTCCTAATGGAAGTTATAACATTCAAATCTTCCGGGCTACGAATAATCTGTAAAAAATAAAAAATAAATGAAATCTTTAAATTTTTATAAGAGTAATTTTGTATAAATAAGGGTTAATATAATATAGTCATATAATATATATTTATATTTACACATATATATATATATATATAATTATATATATATTTATATATATATATATATATATATATATATATATATATATATATGCAAGGACAATATAAAAACGTTTTTCTTAAAGTGTCGCCATGATAACAAACCGCCGGACCGTGCCGATGTACTAGTAGTAGATGAGCTTCCATGCAGATAGAATCTGTGTATATTCTATACGGTAAATCTACGTTTAACTGTGAAATCGTTGTGCAAAAGGTCAGACATTGAATAATTTGAAAAGTGTTAACAATTTCCAGTTGTAAAACTATTGTGAGGTGTGAGCAAACAGTACCATCATTCACACTTAACAAACATAGAATTTCTTAGTTTTGGTATCGAATATATATAATAAAGCTAACAATAAGCCTAACCCAAACTTAACAAGTTGTTATTGTGTTGAGCAACTCTTGCATGACTGTTCATGGTTGGGTGAACAAGAAATTTTGAGGCCTATGCACAATGTTGGAAATATGAATTGCTAAGTGAATATAAGGTGCATATATTTTGTACATTGTAGATGTATGAATTCCATATTTTATAAATCTCTAGTTTTGTCCCTAATTCAGGTTTGTGAAGGCATGTGACAATTCGTCTGATTTTCGAAAATGAAGTTCAGTGAAGTCATCAACTCACAAGTCAATTGATTTGATCGCAAGCCAATCCAAGTTACAAGTCGAGACATGTCAAGTTACAAGTAAATTCACTGATTGTAAGTTGAGACACAAGCCAACTATAGCAGTAACTAAAGTCATGTGCAATACATAGAGGTATAGGCCTAAGAAAATTCAACCAGCTCAAATATAAAAAGGCTGCATCTTTGTAAAGTGATGATATCGGTCCTGTGGTTGACTTGCTTCGTGAGCTCCAGTTACAATGCTATGAGACGAGTAAATTCTACAAGATTAGTCATTTGCATTAGATAGCAGCTGGACGTTATTTTAAAACTTGTACTTCAACCTCTCCCCACTCTGTAGCTCTTCCTCTCTCGGTATACAACATGAAAGAATGACATATATTACAGTAAAGTCATGAAACATGTCATTAAATTATATATCATTGCCTGACGACAGTCACTTACTCTGTACAGCCAAAAAAAAAACTCATCTTGTACCAGGTGGTGGTGGTGGTATATATTCTTATGGTCATATTTTTTAGAACTCGTTACACATATTACCCAAATGAAACATTCTGAATACATCATATTGCCGAGGGAAGGGATACTCAATTTCGCCTATTGATTTTATGCTTAATGTCACTAATGTGGAACATGCAAACCCAGTTAGCGAATCATCGGAACATACCATACCAAAGAAATATTGATAAATATAACATTAAATTATGAACTGATGCCAAATCGTTTTTTTCTCATAATTGTATCTTATTTCTCCATCCTCGATTTGTTTGTGACGTCACATCATACGTCATCACGCTTACATCGATACTTGTAGTTATGTCGTGGTAGTTTATACCCACCAAAAAATGTCTTCCCTTTGAGGCGCAATAAACGACATATGTCTCCCATTGTGTCGTGGAAGATAAAAGAAACAATGAATGTTTGTTTCGATCTTCTCTTACTTAGCCTTTCTTTCCATTTTCTTGGTGTCAAACAATCTGTTAGTGTCTACACTGGTGATGTCAACAAGTCAAATATATTCAAACCTAGTCAAAAGTCATATGATTTTATCGCTAAGTCAAGTCAAGTTTATGTTGGAAATTAAATAAAATTTATGTAAATTTTATATTTAATTTAAGGTATCAATTAGACAATTCTTTCCTGTTTTATGTAA
Source organism: Apostichopus japonicus (assembly GCF_037975245.1). Lineage (NCBI taxonomy): Eukaryota > Metazoa > Echinodermata > Holothuroidea > Aspidochirotida > Stichopodidae > Apostichopus > Apostichopus japonicus. The sequence goes on along the minus strand of NC_092574.1, from coordinate 24,570,392 downwards.
TTATATATAAATATATATATATACATAATATATATATATATATATATATATATATATATATAAATATGTACATAAATATATATATATATTTGTATATATATATATATTTATTTATTTATATATATATATGTATGTATATATATATAAATATATATATATATTTATATATATATATATTTATATCATGTATAAACGCTGTACATGGATCATGGTCACGGTTGTTATCAGGTGTTTTGGTGTACTTGAAGTTTTATTGAAATGTTTTCTACTTCGCCGTCAGCTATACGGAGATCCTCGATCTGATAACCGAACGACTTGCATATATTCAAATTTCTCAAGAGATGTTTGTCAAAGAAAAACGACAATTTCTCCCAAATACATGACTAGAGGACACCGTGACACTACTACGTATAGGCTATATAAGAAGACTGATTACAAGAGAAGACTTCAACTTCGATCTTGATACTACATAACTATCTTGATATTAGGCCTATACGGCGGGAATGAGGCGGAGGGGAAGTTGGGGGGGGGGGATGAATGTCTTAGAGAAAATCAGTTGACAACTTCTTAGACTTTCAATCATTTTAAATTTCAACATTAAATCCTATACCATTCGATAAACTATCTTTATTAAAGTTGGTACGTAGAAGACGCCAGATAACGATTAAAGAACATTTGAAGATCTTATCCCAAACCGTACTATGTATATCAAATAACTCAGTACAACGGAGCCCGTTCATTATTGTGGTCGTGCCATGTTAATATATTTCAATCGGTCAAACATTGTTTTTTGGTGGGGGGGGGGGGGGCGATTCGTTTCCCCATTTATTCGCGGATTGAGTTTTTGTCCCCGGGTGACCCTAATCTCTGTCTAAACACCCCCGTATGCATTTCTAAGATCCGAAGGCAGAAGTATCTTGATCTGCTTCGTTGGATATGGGCTGTCGGAGATCTGTTGGAAATGATTTCTGACATAGCCTATACATCTTAAATGATATAAGCAACCTTTGAAAACAAAAGTGAAGTATGCTTTCCACTTCGATGTTTCTTCAACGCTTTTGGGATGTGACAGGTTTCCGTAGGAAATGAAAGAGAGAATAGGCTTAATAGCAGCTAAAAGATTAGAAAGTACTAGACCGTACTTGGAAATGGATAAATATGAGTAAATCTTTCAAGTTCATATCATGCATGATGCATGTATTAAAACAAACTTGAGTGATCAAGATCATCTGAATTAATACAGCCTATGCCATTCAAATTGTTAAGTTATTCACATTTAAAGTTGTGTTAGAATGTTTGAAAATTCTCATTTTACTCAAACTCGATGCCGAACTCCTCATCAGGCTGTTCGGGCTCCGTTATCACTGCAGGGATTTGGTTCGAGCTTCTTTTATTTGCTGTGGCTACCTTGATTGATATACAACCCATATATGGGTGTGACGTCATGTTTATTTGTTGTCGTTTGCCATAATATGAACAACGCATATCATAGGGTTGAAGTCAAGACGAGAAATCCTTGTCAGAACCTCCCAGTTTTAGGCCGACGTCAATAAAAAGTAATATCAGGTTAACTCGGAGTTTATATCATTCCAAGGCAATTCACCCCATAATGAGAATTCCATCATCGGTGTAGTGTACATACCACCAAATGGCTCATTGGCTGATTTTAAGACACACATGGAAAACATATTTCTCACTATAACCAATCACCAGAGTACTACGTATATTATGGGATATTAGAACATTAACTTGTCCAATTTTAGTAAGTCTAGAGATTTTTTAAACATTATGTACTCGTACGGGCTTTATCCTACGATAACAAAATCTCCTCGTCTTAGTAGTAATGTAGCTACTGTTATTGATAACATAATAACGAATGTTAATTCCTCTCTCACTACAGGCAAACTCATTACTGATTTAAGTGATCATATGCCTATATTCCGAAAGGTTCTTGACAAGACAATAAGACAAAAGAATCCTTTCATATACGAAATTTTAACAGATTCAACATACATTTATTGATGATATTGACAAGGACACATGGAATGAGGTGTTAACTAAAGTTGATACTAATTCAGCTTACAACTCATTCTTTAACACTTTTAATTAAATTTATAATAAGTATTTTCATCATCTGTTAATTACTAAAGGAAATAGACGCAAGAGAAAACATTCATGGTAACTAAGGATAAACTTAAATCTATTAAAAGAAAAAACACATATCTACAGAATATTATCAAAAGCTCCTCCAAATAGCAATAAAGAAACTTATGTTGCTTACCGAAAAAAGTTAAACCACACGATAGATTTCTCTAAAAGTTTATATTTTGACAACACATTCAAAGATAGAAACAATAGTGTAAATGATACCTGGGACGTAATCAATGAGGTTCTAGAGTGAGACCGTTAGAAATAATTGTACCCATCTGTTTTCAAAGACGGCGATCACGAAACCAGCGACGATCAAGAAATTGCAAACGGCTGTAACAATTTCTTCATTAACCTTGGACCCTCACTTGCCACCAAAATCAATCATACTGTAAAATCAAACAACCCTATATAAAATAATTATAGTATGCGAAACACTATTTTTACCTACCCTGTCAGGGAGGAGGAATTTTTACTTGTAGCAAATCATTGCTTAAAGCCAAAGAAAGCAGCTGGGTATGATGATTTCAAGCCAGATGTTGTTAAGCGGGTATTACTTTTCATTGTCACCCCTCTTACTCAAATCTGTAACATATCGTTCACCACTGGGGTATTCCCAGATAAGCTGAAGATTGCTTAGGTCTTTCCCCTTTTTAAGAAAGGGGAATCCAATATCTACGAGAACTACCGACCAATCTCTATTACTTTTCCAAAAGTATCGAACGTCTCATGTCCAACAGAATGATAAATTTCCTCCATGCTCATAACATACTATGCAAGGAACAATTTGGGTTCCGCCCTGGTCACTCAACTGAGCTTGCCCTGGCAGATGCCATTGATAAATTACACCACAGCCTTGATTAGAAGAAAACATGAATTCGTATATTCTAAGACCTATCAAAACCTTTTGATACCATTGACCAATGTATTATTCTAAACAAGATATCATTCTACGGCATTAGAGGACCAACCCTTTTACTGGATGGAAAGCTATACTTATCGAAACGTTTACAGAATACTTCGTATAAGAACATTATATCTGACTATGCTGAAATCCGCTGTGGTGTTCCTCGAGGTTCAATATTAGGACCACTTGTATTCATTATAATTAAAATTATTTCTAAGTTGAAGCACTACTTTTCTCAGAATATTCTTAAAATGCTTTACCAAACATTAGTATTCCCCACTTTTCATATTGCTCTATCTTTGAACAGACTTTGTTAATGAAATGGAGGTAAACGACAAAGGCAAATGAATATATATAATTGAAATCGTAATGAGTTGTAAAATCCAGAACAGTGAAAAACTTCCAGCCACCACCGGGATATATATATATATCTATATATTTCTATCTATATCTATATATATATATATCTATATCTATATATATCTATATATATCTATATATATATATATATATATATATATATCACAAATTTATCACAAAATTGGTGGATCGGATCTTGCTACTCGAAGTTTCACGCCGTAGCGATCTTCAGGCAAGTGATATACTGAAGCCTAGTACTCCCTATATATATACATGTATGTTAAGGCTTTTTTCTGGTACTGTTGAGTGATCTTAAATGCCTGCATTTAGATACTAGTTCTGTTCGTTTGTTAAGAATTCTTTCCTTCTTAGAGTGTGCGTTGATGATCGCGAGTTTCTCCTCCAGGCACAGGCTGCATTGTGTGGTCCCGTTAAGTAGTAGGGTGTTGGATTGCTTGAGGATTGACCACTCAATTTCGTAACCTTCCCCTTTATCCTTCAGGTCCCTTCAGGTAGTATGAAGCAAAACAGCTTTAAGATTAAAAACATTTCTGTGTAAAGTTAAACTATTTGATTCTACATGATACCTTTATTTTCCATTTTAGTAGACAACGTAGTTGTTGTTATAAATGACGCCAGATATAATCAACCCAATTAGGTAAATTCCACCTGCTGCGCATGTCAGAATGGCTGCGAGCTTTGCGTAGTCCCTAGATTTGTAGATGTTGGTGTCAATTTCAGTCAAAGCCTGTAGAAATGACGGAGAAAGGAAAAATAAATAACATGCGAGCAATGTTATATATTACCTGAGACACACTTGGGGACTTTTAATTATATTTATTAGTCAGTGTGGCCATCAGTGTTGCCTCAGTGTTGAGGATGTTAAAACTTGCAATATTGATTTCAATTGTTGCCATTCGTTTCTAACATCGCCATCGCCTTCAGACACTTGTTCGTATTAGAATAAATAACTCGCAAAGAGCAAAACATGTACCTGAATGATAGAAATGTGAGAAAAATTGTAATCGATGGAAATAAAGGGTGTCATGGTAAAAACGTCCATCATGGGATTGCAAAATTATTTAGAGTTATACTCGATTGGATTAGTCAAACTAACATTAACAGGCGACATAGTAGTCGACGCTGTTTCAAACTACCAGTCACGTGTATACCTTTATATAATACAAACAGCCGTAATCTAAATATTGTCTTCAGAATACTGACCAAATAAACAAATACTATAGCCGGAATGGTGAAGAACAAAGGCCAGATGAACAAAGAGAAAAAGATGGACAGCATCAAGGACAATATGACCTTGATCCTTATATGAGTTTTCAAAGCATCCGAGCCACGAAAAATCTGTAAAAGAAGGATACAGGAAAAAATCTTTAAATTTTTAATAGAGTAATTGTTTTTCCATTTATTATTGAGGGCGTCGTGCCGATTTATTGTGGCTGATTATAGTCATAGATTATAAATAATCAAATTGTTTTGATGTTGAGCAACCCTTGTATGACTGTTGACTTATGGTTGGGTACACAAGGAAGTTTGAAGCCTTTCGATAAAGTTGTTATTATGTTGAGCAACTCTTGCATGACTGTTGATTCATGGTTGGGTGAACAAGAAATTTTGAGGCCTATGCACAATGTTGGAAATATGAATTGCTAAGTGAATATAAGGTGCATATATTTTGTACATTGTAGATGTATGAATTCCATATTTTATAAATCTCTAGTTTTGTCCCTAATTCGGGTTTCAAATTGTTAAGTCATGTCACAATTCGTCTGATTTTCGAATATGAAGTTAAGTCAAGTCACCAACTCACAAGTCAATTGATTTTATCGCAGGCCAATCCAAGTCACAAGTCGAGACATTTCAAGTTAAAAGTTAATTCATTTGATTGTAAGTAATTGAGACAAAACCCAACTCTAGCAGCAACTAAAGTGATGTGCACTACATAGAGGTATAGCCTTAACAGAAATCAACCAGCTCAAATACAAAAAGGCTGCATCTTGGTGAAGTAATGATATCGGTCATGTGGTTGACTTGCTTCGTGAGCTCCAGTTGCAATGCTATGAGACGAGTTAATTCTACAAGATTAGTCATTTGCATTAGAAAGCAGCCGAACGTTATTTTAAAACTTGTACTCTAACCTCTCCCCACTCTGTAGCTCTCCCTCTCTCGATACAGTACATGAAAGAATGACATACGTTACAGTAAAGTCATGAAACATGATCGTTGTCTGACGACAGTTACTAACTCTGTACAGCCAACATAACTCATATTGTACCATCGGAGGTGGTGGTGGTGGGGGGATGGGGGAGGAGGTTCTAAAATTACACACTGCCATAAATAACAAATTTATATTTTTAACTCGTTACACATACTAACACAAAGTTGAAACATTCTGAATACATCATATCGTCAAGGGAAGGGATACTCAGTTTGGCCTACTTATGCTTAATGTTACTAATATAGTACATGCAAACCCAGTTAGGGAAACATCAGAAAATACCATACCAAACAAATATTAAATTATTAACTGATGCCATATCGTCTTTTTTTCTCATAATTGTATCTTTTGTCTCCATCTTCGATTTGTTTGTGACGTCACATCATACGTCATCCCCTCTTACATATCGATACTTGCAATTATGTCGTGGTAGTTAATACCAAACAAAAAATGGCTACACTTTGAGGCGCAATAAACGACATATGTCTCCCATTGTGTCGTGGAAGATAAAAGAAACAATGAATGTTAGTTTCGATCTTCTCTTACTTAGCCTTTCTTTCCATTTTCTTGGTGTCAAACAATTTGTTAGCGTCTACTCTGGAAAAGTCAACAAGTCAAATATGTTCAAGCCTAGTCAAAAGTCATATGATTTTATCGCTAAGTCAAGTCAAGTTTTGTCACTACTGACTATCTGATTATCTGAAGTTGAGTCACAAAATGTAACTCGAGTCTGGCTCGAGTACAAAGTCATTGACTATACTCAATAACACTGTAAATAGACCCATTTAACACCGTTAATCAACTATCAGTAAGAAGTAGTGTCAAAGGAAGTTGAAGAGATATTTACGAAATAATTCTGAATTAGATTTTTTGCTGAAACAAATAAAGCTTTCAGAATGTAATAAAAACATATTACCTGAGGTACATGTGGTACCGGTTGTGCCGTAATCACGGTGTTGGTACTTCCGAGATTTTGTGGTCCGGGATACTGTGGTTCGGGATATTGTGGTTCGGGATATTGTGGTCCGGGATACTGTCGCGGCTCGTCAATCTGAAGTTGGTCTGGAAAACATGGACAAAAGCATAAGAACATAAGTTAAGTGTAAACATTTAGTCCATTTTGTTAAAGAAAACACTTTTGGACGAAATTATCATATGATGTAATGTTTGTTAATTAATCCTGTCTGATGTTAAATCAGATGGCTTACCATCATTGACCAAGTTTTTTTTATCCTCCATTGTCAGTTCGGCTTCGTATTACGGAGTGATGTTGTTGTGTCAGAAGGTACCGTACGCTATGACTGTGACTGTTACTTCCCTAACTGGTGCCCAAGAGTGCGTCACGCATGAACAAACAGTCGCAAACACGGATTAACTTAAACTGTAAGTCCCCAGCGGTACGAAAAGTGCTTTTTATTCTTGTAGAATATGAACGGGGTTTCTTGACGTCACTCCTCATTAATATTTAATTAGGTTAAACTTCGAAGGTCTATTTCACAGTCATTAACCAATTTATATGTCTGGTAGTAACTGAATTTGATGAAAGAAAGGTGTTTAATCCAATCTTTATTAACAAAAGACACAACAAAAAAAGAGTGGAAATGGAATTTTGGCCGTATTTTCCGAACGTAAATAAACCACTTTGGATCTGTTTGGAAAAATTGTTGTTTTTTTCGAGGGTGGGGGGGCATGAATATCATTATTTCCAATTTTGAAAACTAGAATTCGCTGGAAAAAATCCTTTACCACGAATAAGTATCCATTTCTCTTCAAATCCTCCTGTAACGAAGTCAACTTCACGGAAAATAAAGACGCACACGAATACAGGTTACGAATACAGGTTCCGAGTAATGTGGTGACTCTCCCGTTTCACGTTGGTACGTGTTGCGCGAGATGCTTTAACTAAGCGTGATAAAACTATTGGAATTGAATTGCTTATATCATGGAACTCCATGCTTATATCGTATATGGTGGATAGGGGCATAAGGACGCCTGGAGATCATGAATTTCTCACTGCCAATACATCGGTTTGGTACATCCGCACATAACAATACATGCAAGCAATGCCGTATCGTAACAATCGCTACTTATAGCACTACTCGCTGAAACCAGGCACTCAACACTGGTATCAAGACAGGGGACTTTTTTAAAGGGTATATATCCGACATAGCTAGTTTTGTGGAAACACGCAGATTATGCAACAGGGAATTAAATTTGACACGTGAGAGCCTGAGAGGGCATTTTGGCTTAAACATAGCCAGACAAAGCTCTAGTTTACCCACTGAAAAGATAGTGCATGGTTTCCACTGTGACACCACCATAAGGTTAGCTTTAAGGGAGTTTTGGTCAGAGAACTTTTTTTCTTAGAAATGACACGAATTTTATTTTGGTCTCTTTATTCCTCGTTAATATTACATAAATCTTTGAAACTTAAACTGTAAGAAAATAGCAACGCAACAAAACATAACTTTTATACAGAATGAAAAGACTTGAGGTAAATCAGAATGAAGGCAAGTCCAGGAATGGCAGGAAAATTTGGTCGAGCAGTTAAAAAGTACATGAGTATAATAATATATCACCCTAAATAAGATATAAGGAACAATTTATATATGCTCCCAGCAAAAAAAAATATTACCCTAGTCTTACAGAGGTAAACTATGGTTAAATTGGGGTAAATTTGCCACAGTAGCCCTATAGAATAAAATTATGGTACATACTTAGTTTACTTTACAAAAACTGTACATAACATATTCTGTAAACCTGTTTAACCTTTATATTGTTGTCATGCTTGTTTTGACTGCAGTACTTATTGACCAAATCTGGTCCATATCAAATAGTAAGCCGTAATATGCATACGACATTATGACGTACAGTCTGAGTTGTTTTGTTGTATGTTTCAACTAGGCCAGTTATGATACAATCAACCCATGGGTGAAATGTAAGGTAATTTGTGAAATTAATAGTTATCAAAAGCAGAGAAATAAGATTTGACTCTTAATTGACAAATAAAGAAGAACCGTATCAGAAACGTGAAGTTAACATTCCCTGCGTAGATTGGTTACATCAATAGATGCTTTGAGGCAACCTAATAATTAGTCATACGATGACATAAGTTTATGAAATTACATCTTAAATGGGTAATTTAACATGTTTGTGTTAAGATAACGACGGGTCAAGTCGACACCAAGCAGTTGGAACTTTTTAGAAAAGTACATACAATTTCTAAAATATATTCACGGTGAAATAACCGTTTGCTTGTATACAATAACTAGAAGGAAGTGATTTTCCATGCAGAAACACTATATCAATATATACTATACGGTAAATATACGTTTAACTGTGAATAAATTGGACACAAGGTCAGACATGGGCTAATTTGAATCGTGTTAAAAAAATCCTTTTGTAAAACTGTAGTTACTTGCGAGCAAACAATACCGTCATTCACAATACACATATGATTTCTTAGTTTAGTATACCATAATATATCATAAAGCTAACAATACGCCTAACCCAAACCAAAAAAAGTCGTTATTGTGTTGAAGCAATTCTCGCATGACTGTCGATCCATGGTTAGGTGAACAAGACATTTTGAGGCGTATTCACAATGTTTAAAACTGGAATTGCTAAGTGAATATAAGGTTACAAGTTAATGCATTTGATTGTGAGATGAGTCGCAATCCAACTATACCTTGAATATACTCAATATATGATGGACCTTGTTGGGTGGGGGGGGGGGTCCTATACTTGCTGGTCAAGTTACAGATCAACTAATGTAGAAGTGAAAATTGTGCATATTTATGACTTTCGTCCCAGTTTAGGTTGGATTTAAACATAATAAGTATCTATACACTCATGTTATATTTCAAAGCACTCGTACTGATAATATCAGTATATAAATATGTTTCTATCAGAATAAGGGCAAAGAACTGTTCATACTGTCAGTACGATCAGTACTTGTGAAGAATGATAAAAGAAGACAGTATGGCTGGTATAAGCATGAGGAAATTAACCCAAAGGGCTGGCCTTGAAGTACTCTAATTCAGTCGATTCACACTACTATAAATCTTAATGTTATAAAATGTACATGGCTTAGCTTGGTACAAGAACAAATTAAAAGAGGGCATAAATATGGAGTTGAAATGACTTTAAATTGAATTTATGGAATTCTCTTTAAAAATCTAGATATTACTAATAATCATCTGTGTAAGTGTACTTATTCAATATAACTTAACACTCCACATGATTCTTAAATATCAAATTCTTAACTTCTAAACGTCCAATTTTAAGATGACAATTTGCAAAAGTCATAAATATGTCAAGCCATTAATATATATATATATATATATATATATATATATATATATATATATATATATATATATATATATATATATATATATATATATATAGTAGCGACAATGCCTTTAAATTCTACATCAACACAGTTAATTTACAAGGATCATTAGCAAACGACTTTCCATCAAGACGTTATAACGTTTGATAAATATCAATAAGTTGAGAAATTGAAGAATAATTATTATTTTTTTTATGCTGGTTACGTCTGTTTTTTCTTTAGTACATGAATATTTATCATTTAATTTACATATTATTTACAGTATGTTGCTCTCACTTTCATTTCATTGGTTAATTAGTTATCGTCTTACTTTTGTACATGAAAGAGTTAGAATTATTATTATTATTATTTTTTCAAAAAGTTGCTCATCAGTATGGTATCTTGTGGATTCAGATATCGGTATCATTCAAACATACATACACACACGCATACAACACACAGACACACGCACACACATACATACACCCATACATACATACACCCACACACACGTAAATACATACACGCATACAACACACAGACACACGCACACATATACATACACCCACCCACACACACGTACATACACCCATACATACATAGACATGCACTCAAACCGATGAAAGCATCATACTTCTATGACATCGTGCAATAGCACCAACATAATATTGGGTTAAAATGATCACAAATTCATTTCTATGCAGAGCATCTTTTTTATTCAAAATGGTTTCTTAAATGATTTGATTTAATATATGTTTATTTATATTTCCTTAATTTTTTCAGTTGACTAACACTTTGAAAACTGATGGTATTTTTACTAACTCTTAATTTGCCTTTAATCGCTTTTATGGAATTTATCTATCATACGTTTTATTCTCTCTTATTAAACATAATTGTATTTTATGCTATTTATACTGGAATGAAGGATCGGAAACTGAAACTATAACCAGATCTAACAGCTAGGACATGTTCCTTTTGTATTTATGTGTGCTATGAAAAAGAGGTTCGACCCACACCCTCTATCCACTCTTGTTCAAACATATATTAATTGGATACCACCATATACAAAACAGACGTAACAACACAAACTGTGCACTAGAGGTAAATATATTGTGTACAAAATATCTGTTTCATTTCGGTAAACTGCATATACACAGCGGAATCTAAATATACACCCAATTTATGAGAACAAATAATAATAGAAATAACTGACCTCAGAATGACAAAATAAATCAGTTTGAACATTTCTGTTATCTTCTTTTTATTATTCCTGTCCACAAATGGCTTTCATTAATCCTCTCATATATATTACTATAAAGATCAATCAACGAACAGGACCAGCATCAAGAAATCAATAATTATTCTTCAATTTCTCAACTAATTGATATTTCATCAAAACGTTATAACGTCTTGGAGTATTAAGTTATATTGAATAAATAAACTATAAACAGATGATCATTTCATTTTATATTCCTTAGTAATGTCTAGATTTTTAAAGAGAATTCCATAAATTCAATTCAAAGTCATTTCAACTCCATATTAATGCCCTCTTTTAATTTGTTCTTGTACCAAGCTAAGCTATATACATTATATAACTTTAAGATTTACAGTAGTTATTGTAATCTCTGCGTGAATCGGTTGAATTAGAGTACTTCATGGCAAGCCCTTTGGGACAATTACCTCATTCCTATACCAGCCATACTATCCTCTTTTATCATTCTTCCCAAGCACTCGTACTGACAGTATGAACAGTTCCTTGCCTTTATTTTGAAAGAAACATGATATTTATATACTGCTGAGTATATAGAGACTTATTAGGTTTAAATCCACCCTAAACTGGGACGAAAGTCAAAAATGTGCACAATTTTCACTTCTTCATTAGTTGATCTCTAACTTGACCAGAAAGTATAGGAACCCCCCCCCCCCCCACTCACCCAACAAGGTCCATCATATAATGGTAGTTAAGCCATAAATTAAGAGTATATCCAAGGTATAGTTTTGATTGCGACTCAACTCACAATCAAATGCATTAACTTGTAACCTTAGCAATTCCAGTTTTCAACATTGTGAATAGGCCTCAAAATGTCTTGTTCAGCTACTGTAACCATGAATCGACAGTCATGCAAGAATTGCTTCAACACAATAACGACTTTTTCGGTTTGGGTTAGGCGTATTGTTAGCTTTATGATATATAATGGGATAGTTAACTATAAGAGAATGTGTATTGTTAATGACGGTGCTGTTTGCTCGCACGTCACTATAGGTTTACAAAAGGGAATTTTTAACACGATTCAAATTAGCCTATGTCTGACCTTGTGTCCAATTTATTTACAGTTAAACGTATATTTACCGTATAGTTTATATTGATATAGTGTTTCTGCATGGAAACTCACTTCCTCCTGGTTAGTCTACAATCAAACAGTTTTTTCACCGTGAATATATTTTAGAAATTATATGTACTTTTCTAAAAAGTTCTAACTGCCTGGTGTCGACTTGACCCGTCGTTACATTATCACAAACGTGTTAAATTACCCATTTAAGATGTAATTTCATATATATATATCATATGAATAATTATTATGTAAATGTGTTGTCATTCTTAAAAAAAAAAAATCTCTGACCATGCAAATGTCCAACAAAGCTGACCTCATCGTGGTGTCACAGTGGCAACCACTCTCTCTTCAGTGGGTGAACTAGAGCTTTGTCTGGCCATTTTTAAGCCAAATTGCCCTCTCAGGTGTCAAATTTAATTCCCTGTTGTATAATCTGCATGTTTCCACAAAACTATAGCTATGTTGGAAATATACCCAGTAAAAACTCCCCTGTCTCGATACCATCAAGGCTCCATAGGCTGCTTACTAGAAACCCCATGTACAATTTCAGGAGGGTGAATTTGAAGGGGCACTGGCAGGGCTTGTAGTCTTTGTAGTGGCAGGGCTTGAACTTGGAAGAGCACCAGCATGGGTCCATCTCATGAGAGTCTCTAAATAAATTATTGCTGTTGATAAATTCAAACCAGTGTTGAGTGGCTGATTTCAGCAAGTAGTGCTATAAGTAGCGATTGTTACGATATGGCATTGCTTGCATGTATTGTTATGTGTGGATGTACCAAACCGATGTATTGCCAGTGAGAATTTCATGATCTCCAGGCGTCCTTATGCCCCTATCCACCACAGAGAAGTCATTTCACGGCCATGAATAGTTCCTGTTATCATACGATATAAGCATTGATATAAGCAATTCATTTCAAAAATAGTTTTATCACGCTTAGTTAAAGCATTTCGCGCATTACGTACCGCCGTGAAACGGGACAGTCACTACATTACTCGGAACCAAAAAAAAATTCTAAACACTTCGAAAGTGGTTGATTTAGATTCGGAAAATATGGCCAAAATTCCATTTTACTCCTTTTTTGTGTCTTTTGTTAATAAAGATTGGACTAGACACTTTTCTTTCATCAAATTCAGTTAGTACCAGACATATTAATTGGCTAATGACTGTGAAATTGACCTTCGAAAATGATCAGTATTACCTAATTAAATATTAATAAGGAGTGACGTCAAGAAACCCCATGCATATTCTACAAGAATAGAAAACACTTTTCGTACCGCTGGGAACTGACTGTTTAAGTTAATCCGTGTTTGCGACTGTTTGTTCATGCATGACGCACTCTTGGGCACCAGTTAGGGAAGTAATAGTCAAAGTCATAGCGTACGGTACCTTCTGACACAACAACATCACTCAGTAATACGAAGCCGAACTGACGATGGAGGATAACAAAAACTTGGTTAATAATGGTAAGCCATCTGATTTAATATAAGACTTGATTAATTAACAAACAATACATCAAATGATAATTTCGTCCAAAAGTGTTTTCTTTAACAAAATGGACTAAATGTATGAACTTAACTTATATTCTTATGCTTTTGTCCATGTTTTACAGACCAACTTCAGATTGAAGAGCCACCACAGTATCCCGGTCCACAATATCCCGGACCACAATATCCCGGACCACAATATGCCGGTCCACAACATCTCGGAAGTACCAACACCATGATTATGGCACAACCGGTACCACATTTACCTCAGGTAATATGTTTTTATTACATTATGAATGCTTTATTTGTTTCAGCAAAAAATCTAATTCAGAAATATTTCGTAAATATCTCTTCAACTTCCTTTGACACTACTTCTTACTGATAGTTGATTAACGGTGTTAAATGGATCTATTTACAGTGTTATTGACTAGAGTCGATGACTTTGTACTCGAGTCAGACTCGAGTTACATTTTTCGACTCTAGTTCAGATAATCAGATAGTCAGTAGTGACAAAACTTGACTTGACTTAGCGATAACATCATATGACTTATAACTAGGCTTTAATATATTTAACTTGTAGACATATCACCAGTGTAGACACTAACAAATTGTTTGACACCAAGAAAATGGAAAGAAAGGCTAAGTGAGAGAAGATCGAAACAAACGTTCATTGTTTCTTTTACCTTCCACGACACAATGGGAGACATATGTCGTTTATTGCGCTTCAAAGTGTAGTCATTGTTTGTTTGGTAATAACTACCACGACATAATTACAAGTATCGATATGTAAGAGAGGATGACGTATGATGTGACGTCACAAACAATTCGAGGATGGAGAAAAGAAGATACAATTATGAGATAAAAAGACGATATGGCATCAGTTAATAATTTAATGTAATAATGATCAATATTTCCTTGGTATGGTATATTTCCTTGGTATGATTCGCTAACTGGGTTTGCATGTACTACATTAGTTACATTAAGCATAAAATCAATAGGCGAAATTGAGTATCCCTTCCCTTGACGAAATGATGTATTCAGAATGTTTTAATTTTGTGTTAGTATGTGTAACGAGTTATAAAAATATGAGTTGATTTTTAATTCATGCCAGTGTGTAATTTGAGATTAGGAGAACCTTCCCGTCAACCTCCTCCTCCTCCTCCCCCCCCCCACCCCCTGCGCCCACCACCATCACCTCCGATGGTACAATATGAGTTATGTTGGCTGTACAGAGTTAGTAACTGTCTTCAGACAACTATCATGTTTCATGATTTTACTGTAACGTATGTCATTCTGTCATGTTTTGTATCGAGAGAGGGAGAGATAGAGAGTGTAGGGGAAAGGTTGAAGTACAAGTTTTAAAATAACTTTCAATTGCTGTCTAATGCAAAGACATGACAAGACATGGAAATCATACGTCTACAATGTACAAAATATATGCACCTTATATTCATTTAGCAATTCCAGTTTCCAACATTGTGGAAAGGCTTCAAACTTCCTTGTGCACCCAACCATAAGTCAGCAGTCATGCAAGGGTTGCTCAACATCAAAAACAATTTGATTATTTATAATCTATGACTATAATCAGCCACAATACATCGGCACAAAGCCCTCAATAATAAATAGAAAAACAATTACTCTATTAAAAATTAAAAGATTTTTTCCTGTATCGTTTGTTTTACAGATTATTCGTAGCCCGGAAGATTTAAATGTGATATCTTCCATTAAGACCAAGGCCATATTGTCCTTGGTGCTGTCCATCGTGTTCTCTTTGTGCCTCTCATCGTTGTTCTGCACCATTCCGGCCATAATATTTGCTATTTTGGTCAGTATTCTGAAGACAATTTATAGATTATGAATGTTTGTATTATATAAAGGACTATTAGTTTGAAACAGCGTCGACTCAGTGGTAGAGCTAGGGGTATTGGTCAGGTCAGGGGTGACGGGAATGGTCTGTAGGGGCGCTTTCGACATTATCTAAGCGGAGCGCTACCACAGGTTAGCGCGAAGCGTACACATTTTTTGAGTAAAGATACTCCCTAGATCGCCGGAAATGACCTTTCCGGGCATTGCTAATTTGCAGATAAACGAAGAATAAATATGTGTCATTGCAATTCTGTCAGAAAATTACACCAACAAAATGTGACAAATGTCAATAGGTATTTGAGAGCGCAATAGAAAGTCATTAATCGCGAATAAGTAAAAGGTGGTAAAATGCTGAAAGGGCGCCAGCAGTCCATCTGAGTCCGCCAGGGGGGGGGGGGGGGGTATCCGCCCCTCTGACTTTACGGACGCTCAGCCACTACGTCAACTACTTTTTCGCCTGTTAATGTTAGTTTGACCAATCCAATCGAGTATGATTTGCAATTAACTCAACAACAAAAAACTAAATAATTTGCAATCCTATGATGGACGTTTTACCATGACACTTTTATTTCCATCGATTACAATTTTTCTTTCTCAATTCTATCATGTTTTGCTCTTTGCGTGTTATTTATTCTAATACGAACAAGTGTCTGAAGGCGATGTAAATGTTACAAACGAATGGCAACAATTGCAATCAATATTGCAAGTTTTAACATCCTCAACACTGAGGCAACACTGATGGCCGTTAAGCAACACTGAATAATAATTCTACTTCCCCATTACACTTCACTACGGAACTACTTGAGATTGTATAATTGAGGATTAGCTTCAGTGTGTGATTGGATTTGGAGAGAGTAGACGTATTTTGCGGCTCTCTCTCCTTTGCATGGTTTAACGTTGAGGGTTTTGTTAACAAAACCGTCGCGCTTGAACTATGTGCTTCAGATAGTGTTGTGCCTGCCACCTTTTGTCTTGCTCTTTAACAAGCTTGTGTTCAATTACGTAACAAAAAAAAAACAAAAAAATTCGCACAGCATTTAAACAATGCTGTCGAGTCATTTCAATTTCTTGTCACTTGCAAACGAAGCCTTTAGCACGTAAGTTGGTTTGTTCTGGTGTTGTTGCGAGCACTTGAGAGTTGCTGTACGATACATGGCTTAATAATAATACTAGCCTTTAGAACCTACATTATTGTTGTAGGCATACGTTACATTTACAGGCGGCACACATGTTGCATGAGCAGTATTTTGCTGGCTTTATGCTTTAACTTGTTTAAGCTTTGCAGTAGCAGTATTTTGCTGTCTATCTGCGTTCTGCTTAACTTAATATTAGCAGTAATTGCTAATTACGTTATAACTACCCAATTGGCATTTTGCTTCGGGGTTTAATTTTTTACTGTGATGGACTTAGAGTTCCAGGCAGGACCTGACTTACCTTCGCCTTCGGGAGAAGGAAGTTCTGGTACACAAATCGCCCAAAGCGATGTAAAAGATATGCTTGCTCAAATGCAGGCACAGATTAAATTGTTGTGCCAGAAAGTTATTCCTGGCAATGAAGAGAAAGCTAAAAATGAGGTAGCAACCTCTGCTGAAAATCGACCTCTTTCTGAGGCTTGTTCTCTTCCCCCTCACAATCAGGAGGGGATATCTTTGGACTATGATGATGAGCTTCTAGACTTATTGAACTCACCAGATGATACTGCTAATGAGAATGATGATCTCATCTCTCTTCTTGAAAGTTCTTCAGAACTTGAAAAGCAAACTGTAAAAATCCCTACGGAGGAACAAACTGCTTTTAGTAACATTGTTTCTAGCCTTGATTTGGGCAATAAAGTCGGTACTGCGGTACTAGAAAAGGTTGCAAATTTGGTCAAAAATATTTGTTCCAAAAAATTGGCACCACAAAAACTGAAAGAAAAGATGGAAAAATATCAACATCCAAGCAATATGGAACTATTGCAGACATCTCAGGTCAACAAATTGATCTGGGACAATATTCAGCTGCAAGCTAGAACCAAAGGTGAGATTACAAAAGATACAGTCAGGGAACGTTAAGGCTATGATTGCTCTGACTTATCTAATTAATGATGTATTGACTGGCAAGGCTGATCAGGATAAGGAGAATGTCCTGTTGAAGTTGACAGATGCCTTGGCCTTTCTTGGTTCATCTAACATAGACTTGAACCATTTTCGGCGTGATCTTTTCAAGCCGGAACTTAAGGCAGAGTATAAAAATCTTTGTTCAAACTCAGTGCCTATGTCTACTCTGTTATTTGGGGATGACATATCGCAGCAAGTGCGTGACATAACCGATGCAAATAAAATGAGCAAGTGTTGCTTAACTCCCACTAGGGGGAGAGCTAGAGGTGGAGGTTTTAGAGGTAAAATCAATTATCGTGGCCCATACAGAGGAGGCAACAGACGCTACCAGCCTTTTTTAGGCCAGCGTCACAGGCAGTACACAAATCAACTGCCGAGAAATCCTCAGAAAAGCACGAGGAATTAACAAGAGGTAAGGTATGTGTCAATTCTGTTACGGTACATTCTTTACAGCCTTGTAAAACAAAGCAATTACCCATTGGCGGCCGTTTGAAACATTTTCTACAGCACTGGCAAGAAATCACAGCTGACTCGGTTATACTAAGTTGTGTTCATGGCTATGACATCGAATTTGATGAAGAAAAGCCAATTCAGTATAGTAGATCCAAAACAAAATATATATGCTCTAATTCAACCGAAGAGCTTCTTTTAGGTAATGAAATATCTAAACTTTGGGAAAAGAATGTTTTGGAGGAAACGTCCCATTCCCAAGGGGAATTTATTTCATCAGTGTTTCTCAGGCCTAAGCCAGATGGTTCTTTCAGAATGATATTGAATTTAAAGAACCTAAATGAAAGTGTCAAATATTACCATTTTAAAATGGATACTTTGCAGGCTGCATTACGGCTAGTAGAGCCGCAGTGTTTCATGGCTTCAATTGACCTGAAAGACGCCTATTATTCAGTACCTATTAGTTCTTCAAGTCGAAAATTTTTGAGGCTTGCGTTCAAGACAAACTTTATCAGTATACTTGCCTACCAAATGGGTTGGCCTCAGCACCTCGCATTTTTACTAAACTACTCAAACCTATTCTGGCTGAGCTCAGGAAATTGGGTATTTCTTGCCTGAGCTACATTGATGATATTTATATCCAGGCTAATACCAAAAGTGCATGTGTTTCTGCAGTGCATACGGCTGTACAATTTTTTCAGAAATTAGGCTTCATCATTCATCCCGAAAAATCAGAACTAGAACCAAGTACTAAGCTATCTTTCCTTGGATTTGTGCTTGATTCCCAACATATGACTGTTCGGCCAAAACCCAAAAGGATAGAATCTGCCTTAAATGAGATACAAAAATTTAAGGGCAAACACAAAAAGACTATCAGGGACTTGGCACATATCATTGGTATCCTTGTCTCTCTGTTCCCAGGAGTTAAATATGGACCCCTTCATTACAGGGATATGGAAAAACTTAAGATTTCTCTGTTGAAAAAATACAAGGGAAATTTTGATACAGAAATAGAATTGGCTCAGGGGGACTATACAGAGCTGAAATGGTGGTTAGAGTCCCTTCCGCTTGCATGCATGCATATCTTAGAGCCTAACCCAGATATCGTACTAGAAACTGATGCTTCTCTGGTAGGATGGGGTGCTTTTTGCCCGACCCTCTCTACACGGTCACAAGGAAAGTGGAATACCGTTGAGAAAACATATCACATAAATGTGCTTGAACTCCTTGCTATCTATTTTGCTCTAAAAACGTTATGCTTAAAGGGCGATCATACGCATATAAGAATTTTATCTGACAGCTCGACAGCTGTTGCATACATTAAGGCTATGGGAGGTACTCATTCGTCACAATGTAACAAAATAGCAAAAGCTATATGGGAATGGTCTGCATCAAACAAAGTGTGGTTGTCTTGTTGTTACTTGCCGGGCAAGCTTAATGTCCATGCTGACATGCTGTCCCGTACATTTAAGAGTAACACAGAATGGATGCTAAATCCAGAAATATTTCATGCAATTTCTTCCCTGTGGGGGAACTTTGATATTGATTTATTTGCATCTCGTACAAATAAAAAACTCGCTCCCTTTGTTTCATGGCGACCAGACCCAGATGCCTTATTCATTGATGCATTCTCTTTTAATTGGCATAAGTACATCTTTTATGCTTTTCCCCCCTTTAGCCTAATTGCCAGAGTACTGCAAAAAATACAAAGGGACCAGGCAAGAGGAGTAATTGTGGTACCTTTATGGCCAACTCAGAACTGGTACACAAAACTGTTACACATGACCATAGCTATTCCAAGGTATTTACCGCTGGGGAAAGAAGTCTTACTTCTATCCGAAGACAGAAGCAAACTACACCCCCTTCATCACAACCTTCAGTTGGTTGCATGCCTGGTGTCTGGCAACGCTTCCGAAACCTTGACATTCCAGAAGAAACTTCCAGAATCCTCATGGCATCCTGGAGGGTATCCACTCAAAAACAGTACAGCACTTATCAAGATAGGTGGTTTAAGTTCTGTTCAAGGAAACAAATTGATTCACTTCATCCCTCTGTAAATCAGGTGCTTGACTTTCTAACGAGTCTTTACAATGCTGGCCTTAGTTATAGTACCATTAACACTGCACGGTCATCGCTTTCTGCATTATTGGATCATGAACAAAGAAATACTATTGGCTCACATCCTCTCATCAGCCGTTTTCTCAAAGGAATTTTCGAATTGAGAACCCCATCCCCCAGATACACGACAATTTGGGACGTGTCTATTGTGTTGAACTATCTCCGGTCTCTTCATCCTACATTATCATTGACTTTAAAGCAATTAACCCATAAGTTAGTAATGCTTATTGCTTTGTTATCTGCTCAGAGACTACAAACTCTGCAATTATTAGATGTCAATAATCTTCATTTGGATGGGAAGGAAGCTGTTTTCTTCTTACCTAATAAATTAAAGCAGTCACGGCCTGGTTCCAATCCATTAAGAGTTGTGTTGGCATCATACCAGGCTGACATGAATCTTGATGTTTATCATGTACTTCAGCATTATATTAACGTCACATCCTCATTAAGAGGAGCGGAATCGCAACTTTTCATTAGTTATGTTCCACCACATAAACCAGTAACGAGAAATACTTTATCACGATGGATTAAACTTGTTTTGGAGGAGGCTGGGGTTGATGTAGTTCAATATGCGGCCCATAGTACCAGGGCAGCCTCTACCTCCGCTGCAGATTCAAGAAATCTGCCTGCAGATGATAATTTACGTACAGTAGTGTGGGCCTCGGAAAGAACCTTTGCTCAGTATTACAAAAAACCTATTGTCAGTAACAAAACTTTTGCAATGGCAGTTTTGGATGCATAAGTGTAAAAGTAGTTTTACTATATGCATTACATAAAAAGTGTGGTATAATTTAACAGATGGGTTATGTATAGGTATGAGGTGATATACATACTTCAAGATGTAGAAGTGATATAACAATGTTTGAATATTCCTCAAAGAGGATGCTATGATAGATTTTATTCACAAGAATGAGAATAATTTTTTTTTGATTTCCAAAGTATTGAAAGTAACTATGTTGTGTTATCCTTTGTACCAAGTGGTACCAAGTGGTAATGAAATTACCTCAGTTCTTGTTTAAAAAGAAAAGAAATGTTTCTGTTGCTCAGCAAGCAAATTAAAAAAGATACAAACTTTGAATTTGTGTTCGTTTGTAATCTTTCTGTTCGTATGCGCTTGAACACTGCTTTGAAATCTCAAGTAGTTCCGTAGTGAAGTGTAATGGGGAAGTAGAATCGTTAAATTAAACGAGACCATAGGTTGAAGTTTGATTGAGATTCTACTGAGACATTACACGAACGAAGGGATTACTTGCCCTCCCATGTAATGCATTCTCATGCAGGATTATTATCACATAATTTTCCCTCCCAGAAGTTCGTGGTGTTCAATCGCATATGGTAACTTTAAAAACTGAAGCTAATCCTCAATTATACAATCTCAAGTAATCCCTTCGTTCGTGTAATGTCTCAGTAGAATCTCAATCAAACTTCAACCTATGGTCTCGTTTAATTTAACGAATATAACTAAAAGTCCCCAAGTGTGTTTCAGGTAGTATATAACATTGCTCGCATGTTATTTATTTTTGCTTTCTCCGTCATTTCTACAGGCTTTGACTGGAATCGACACCAACATCAAGACTGCTGTGTCACACGCAAATGTCGCAGCCATTCTGACAGGCGTAGCATTTGCAAGTGCCATGATTCTGATTTTAATTGCCGTCATTTATAACAGCAACCACGGTTATTATTATGATTACTAAAATGGAAAATATAGGTATCATGTATAATCTAATAGTTTAAGTATACACAGAAATGTTTTTACTCTAAAAGCTGTTTTGCTTCATGCTAACGATATTTTGTTTATCGATATTATATATATATATATATATATATATATATATATATATATATACATATATACATATATATATATAGATATATATATATAGATATATATATCCCTGTGGAGGCTGGAAGTTTTTTCACTGTTCTGGATTTTACAACTCATTACGATTTCAATTATATATTCATTTGCCTTTGTCGTTTACCTCCATTTCATTAACAAATGTCTGTTCAATGATAGAGCAATATGAAAAGTGGGGGAATACTAATGTTTGGTAAAGCATTTTAAGAATTTTCTGAGGAAAGTAGTGCTTCAACTTAGAAATAATTGCAACATTTTTTCGCCACAGTGTTTGCAACATTTGAAATATGTTCACACCAAGTAAGTTTACTATTAATGTATTCTTCGAGAAACTTAGTACTATGTACATGGTTGATTGGCTAACCATCCATTCAAATATCTTTTTTCTAAGACGAAGATTGACTTTTATTGAAAACAATGTAGCTGGTGTTATCAAGATTAAGTGATAGCTTATTAATTAGTTGCAAACCAGTCGTAAAGTTTATTATAACTCCATGTCATGTAAAGTATTCAAATTATTGTATTCGAAAAATATACTAATTTAATCTGCAAATAAAATAGTTTTTGCAATATTAGAGATATGACAGATGTCATTGATACATATAATGAATAGAAGTGGACCTAATATTGAACCTCGAGGAACACCACAGCGGATTTCAGCATAGTCAGATATGGTGTTCTTATACGAAGTATTCTGTAAACGTTTCGATAAGTATAGCTGTCCATCCAGATAAGGGTTGGTCCTCTAATTCCGTAGAATGATAACTTGTTCAGAATAATACATTGGTCAGTGGTATCAAAAGGTTTTGATAGGTCTAAGAATATACCAATAAATGTTTTCTTCTTATCAAGGCTATCGTATAATTTATCAATGGCATCTGCCAGGGCAAGCTTAGTTGAGTGACCAGGGTGGAATCCATATTGTTCCTTGCATAGTATGTTATGAGCATGGAGGAAATTTATTATTCTGTTGGACATGAGACGTTCGATACTTTTGGAAAAGCATAGATAAAAAGAGAGAATTGAGATTGGTCGGTAGTTCTCGTAGATATTGCATTCCCCTTTCTCAAAAATGGGAAAGACCTTAGCAATCTTCAGCTTATCTTGGAATACCCCAGTGGTGTGCGATATGTTACAGATATTTCAGTAAGGGGTGACAATGAAAGTAATATCTGCTTGACAATATCTGGCTCGAAATCATCGTACCAGGGAGGGTTCCATAACAACTCTCCTGATCATACCCAGCTGCTTTCTTAGGCTTTAAGCAATGATTCGCTACAAGTAAAAGTTCCTCCTCCCTGACATGGTTGGGAAAAAATAGAGTTTCTCATACTATTATTACTATATATGGGGTTGCTTGATTTTACATATGATTGATTTTGCTGGCAAGTGAGGGTCCAAGGTTAAAGAAGAAATTGTGACAGCCGTTTGCAATTTCTTGATCGTCGCTGGTTTCGTGATCGCCGTCTTTGAAAACAGATGGGTACGATGATTTATTACGGTCTCACTCTAGAACCTCATTGATTACGTCCCAGGTATCATTTACAATATTGTTTATATCTTTGAATTTGTCATCAAAATATAACCTTTTAGAGAAACTTATTGTGTGGTTTAACTTGATTCGGTACGCAACATAAGTTTCTTTATTGCTATTTGGAAGAGCTTTTGAGTATAGTCTGTAGAGATGGTTTTTTCTTTTAATAGATTTTAGTTAATCCTTAGTAATCCATGGATGTATTCTCTTGCGTCTATTTCCTTTAGTAATTAATAGATGCGGAAAACACTTACTATAAATTAAATTAAAAGTGTTAAAGAATAAGTTGTAAGCTGAATTATTATCAATTTTAGTTAACACCTCATCCCATGTTTCCTTCTCAATATCATCAATAGTTTCTGATATGTTGAGTCTGTTAAAATTTCGTATATGAAAGGTGTCAAGAACCTTTAGAAATATAGGCATATGATCACTTAAATCAGTAATGAGTATGCCTGTAGTGAGAGAGGAATCAACATTCGTTATAATGTTATCAATAGCAGTAGCTACATTACTACTAAAACGAAGAGGTTTTGTTATCGCAGGATAAAAACCGTACGAGTACATAATGTTTAAAACATCTCTATAGACTTACTAAAATTGGACACGTTAATGTTATAACCCCCCATGACATACGTAGTACTCTGTTGATTGTTTATAGTGAGAAATATGTTTTCCATGTGTGTCTTAAAATGAGCCAATGAGCCATTTGGTGGTATGTACACTACACCGATGATGGAATTCTCATTATGGGGGTGGATAAACCTGATATCACTTTGTACTGAAGTCGGACTAAAACTGGGAGGTTCTGACAAGGATTTCTCGTCTTGACTTCAACTCTATGATATGCGTTGTTGATATTATGGCAAACGACAACAAATAAACATGACGTCGTACCCATATATGGGTTGTATATTAATCAAGGTAGCCACAGCAAATAAAAGAAGCTCGTGCCAAACCCCTGCAGTGATAACGGAGCCCGAACAGCCTGATGAGGAGTTCGGCATCGAGTTTGAGTAAAATGAGAATTTTCAAACATTCTGACACAACTTTAAATAATAATAAATTAACAATTTGAATGGTATAGGCTGTATTAATTCAGATGATCTGCACTCAAGTTTGTATGCATCATGCATGATACGATCTTGAAAGATTTACTCATATTTATCCATTTCCAAGTACGGTCTAGTACTTTCTATACTAGTACTTTCTATACTATTTAGTCTATTCTCTATTTCATTTCCTGCGGAAACCTGTCACATTCCAAAAGCGTTGAAGAAACATCGAAGTGGAAACCATACTTCACTTTTGTTTTCAAAGGTTGCTTATATCACTTAAGATGTATAAGCTATGTCAGAAATCCTTTCCAGCAGATCTCCGACTGCCCAAATCCAACGAAGCAGATCAAGATACTTCTCCCTTCGGATCTTAGAAATGCATACGCGGGTGTTTAGACAGAGATAAGGGTCACCCGGGGAAAAAAAACTCAACCCGCGAATAAATGGAGAAACGAATCGCCCCCCCCCCCAAAAAAAATAGAGCAAACAATGTTTGACCGATTGAAATATATTGACATGGCACTAACACAATGATGAACGGACTCCGCTGTACTGAGTTATTTGAGATCCATAGTACGGTTTAGGATAAGATCTTTAAATGTTCTTCAATCGTTATCTGGCGTCTTCTACGTACCAACTTTAATAAAGATAGTTTATCGAATGGTATGGAATTTATTGTTGAAATTTAAAATGATTGAAAGTCTAAGAAGTTGTCAACTGATTTTCTCAAAGACATTCATCCCCCCCCCCCTCCTTCCCCTCCGCTGCATTCCCGCCGTATAGGCCTAATATCTATTTAGTTATGTAGTATCAAGATCGAATTTGAAGTCTTCTCTTGTAATCAGTCTTCTTATATAGCCTATACGTAGTAGTGTCACGGTGTCCTCGTAGTCATGTATTTGGGAGAAATTTTTGTTTTTCTTTGACAAACATCTCTTGAGAAATTTGAATATATGCAAGTCGTTCGGTTATCAAATCGATGATCTCCGTAAAGCTGACGGCGAAGTAAAAAACATTTAAAAAAAACTTCAAGTAAACCAAAACACCTGATAACAACCGTGACCATGATCCATGTTCAGCGTTTATAAATTATATAAATTATATATATATATATATATATATATATATATATATATATATATATATATATATATATATATATATATATATATATATATAAATAAATTATATGTATATATATATATATATACATATATATATATATACATACATATATATATATATACATACATATATATATATATATACATACATATATATATATATATATATATATATATATATGTATATATATGATGTCACACAACATTGTGAGATATCGCAGCTCATTAAGTTTATACTTGAACATAATAATTTTACCTTCAATGGTCGTCATTATCTGCAAACCAAAGGCACAAATGGCCCCCTCATATGCTAATAATTTTATGCATTACCTGGAACAAGAATTAATTTCTTCATCCTCTTACAAACCATATATCTATGTACGATATATTGATGATATTTTTATGTTATGGGATAAGGGCGAACAAGAACTGGACAACTTTTCCACGTTTGCCAATGATTTTCACGATTCCATAAAGTTTATCACCGAACGGTCCTCAAAGCAAATCCCCTTCCTCGATGTAATCGTCATGATCGAAAATCACAAAATAGAGACATCGGTGTATGTCAAACCAACTGGTAGGCACTCTTATCTCCACTTTAATAGTTTTCATCCCCGCCACACCAAAAATTCCATTGTCTACAGCCAGTTACTCAGATACCGGCGTATCTGCTCACGTGACCAAACTTTTCTTAATAAGGCCATTGAACTGCTTGATTTCTTCCTCAAAAGGGGATACCCGTACCGACTACTGAACTACCACCTCAAACGGGTTCTGTCTCTACAACGATCTAGTCTCCTAACCTATCGTAACAAATCTGATTCTGATAGACTACCCCTCTTTGTCACTTACCGCCCCTCTCTTCGCCCCCTTTTGAATGAAATCAAACAAGCTTGGGGCACTCTAGGTTCCGACGAACAATAGCTGAACTTTTCAAAGCTCCCCCTGTAATAGCCTATAGACGACCACGTAACATTCGTTCAGTGCTGGTTCGAACTAATCTCGCCCCACCCAGTAATGAGCCTGATAGTGGTAACATCACTTGTAACAAACCGAGATGCCTGGTGTGCACACAACTCGACCCCTCCCCCGCTTTCCTCCACCGGGCCTCAGGCACCACTCTGAGACCTGGTAGATTTGGTTGCGACTCAGCCAATGTCATCTACCTCCTCATTGTTACAAGTGCCCCCAGGTCACCAATATTGGCGAAACCAGCACTAAGTTCAGTCTTCGGTTTAATAACCACAAACTAAGTATCCGCAAAAAAAAAACCCAGGCTTCCCTGTTGCTAAACACTTTAATCTCCCCATTCACAGCTTATCTGACCTCAAATTTGTCATTCTCTACAGCTTCTTCAAAACTGCTCATGAAAGAAGCAACCGGGAACTAACCAAAATGCAAAATGCATTGAGGTTTCGATGACTTCAATGCACTAGAAGTCTGCTTTTTAGTATAACCAGAACTAGCTGTTACAATGACAATATGGCATGCTAACACAGGTCAGTCTACTGTACGTGGTTATACACACCTCCATCAAAAACAATAGGGTTCTTGTACTCAATGTTATGAATCCACACACTAAGTATTACAAAACCAAACCAAATCTCTAATAACTTCGCAAAATAAGGTTGCAGAGGAGTCCACTTATGGACAAGTTAGATTGGAATATGCCCACGAAACTTCAAAGAATCAACTTGAAAGAAGCTAATGCAGGTCACTGGAGGTCAACCTGAGGTCAAAGGTCTCCCAAATGCAGTTCGACTATTGTATTACAATAGCGTAACTCCCAACCTTGATGGACATTTGGTTCTCAAGTTATTGCAAAAATACTAGTTTTTGACCCCTAATTGGCCTTTGTTGACCTTGGATCACATGACTGTTATGTTTTGAAACGATCCCTTACCCCATTCACAACTAGTCCACAAATATCAACCATGTCGGACCCGGTCAACGGTAGTTTCAAAAGTTATTTGCCAAAAAACACATTTTGACCCATAATTGACCTTTGGTGACCTTAGATCACATCACGATTATATTAGAAAACGTGCTACTAATTCATTCACAACTTGTCCCAATATATCAGCCATGTCAGACTTCGTGACTAGAAGTTGTTGCAAAACGTAACATAATTTGGCAGTTTTTTGCACATAAGCAACCTTGAATGACCTTGGATGATCTAATGGTTTTTATCACAAATGTTCCCCTTGATGATTTGCACTCTGTCCTAAAATCCCAACCTTGATGGACATTTGGTTCTCAAGTTATTGCAAAAATACTATATTTTGACCCCTAACTGACCTTTGTTGACCTTGGATCATATTACCGTTATGTTTTGAAACGATCACTTACCCCATTCACAACTAGTCCCAAAATATCAACCATTTCGGACCCTGTCAGTGGTAGTTTCACAAGTTATTCAGAAAAAACACATTTTGACCGATAAATGACCTTTGGTGACCTTGGATCACATCACGGTTATTTTCGAAAATGTGCCCCTACTTCATTCACAACTTTTCCTAATATACCAGCCATGTCAGACTTCGTGACTAGAAGTTGTTGCAAAAATTAGCTTAAGCTGGCAGCGTTTCGCACATAATCAACCTTGAATGACCTTAGATGACCTGATGGCTTGTATCAAAAATGTTCCTCTTGATGAGGTGCACTCTGTCCTAAAATTTGTTTGGCCTACAATGTACACACATAATGCTATTGCTAGAAATGTATCAAAACCAACCTTTGGCTCCCCATAACTTGAGAACTGGGTGTCCGATTGAAGCGGGAGGCGTGATTTTTTTTCCCAGGATGGTTGTGGGTAATTAACATAAAGGAGGCGTGTCTCAATCAGTGCACATGTGCAGTAGGCCTACTTTAGGAAAGTTTGGTATGACCTATGCACTGTACTATACTGCTATTGTTACAAATACCGTACCATCACACAACAACTTGGATATCGCGCGCATGCACTGTACTAGCCTAGCCTATATGACATATTATAAGGCTAGTGCGAATCACACGTACGTCATCTGGATATGGGCATCGGTTTTTGTTAGTTCCTAGTCCTAGTTCGCTCACTTACTCACCCTCGTAAAAGTTACAAACTAGTAATAGGCCAGTAGTAATACTGTAGTATATAGGTGGTACCAAATTTCATGACCCCTACAAGACACACGTACGGCAGACCATATCATCTACGTATTACGGACTTGTGCACAGAATCAATACAACACCCACGCAGGGCCAAGGCCAGGGAGTTTGGTCCTCTCAAGCTTGTGCTATGGATATCCCTACCTGTACAAGACACACGTACGGCAGACCACATCATCTACGTGATACTATACTTAAATGCGATCAAACCATGCCTGCTCCAAACTCTGTCTGGTTTGTATACACTGTACAGGAATGCATTGAACGCGCCTACTTTATGTTAATTACCCACAACCATCCTGGGAAAAAAAATCACGCAAGCGGGAGTTGGTTCCTATATATAGCACAAAGAGCTCTATCATATATCAACATATTGACAATTTTTTCTTTGTTTTGTTTTGTTTTGTTTTGCCCCGTATCTCCTAAAATGAGCATATTTTTCGAGGTTTGACCTTTTGACCTCGCGGTCAGATGTTGTTTGACTGATTCCAAAAAGCACACGAAGGTCGCACAGGGGTCAACTATGGACCATTTTGATCGGAAGGTACCTTTGAGATCCGATTATTGCCACGAAAATTCAAATAACCCAACAAACTGATTAAGGTCACCGGAGGTCAACCTGAGGTCAAAGGTCATCTAGATGCGGGTCGACTCCCTGATAACAATAGCGTAACTCCCAATGTTGACGGACATTTGGTTCTCAAGTTATTGCAAAAATACTAGTTTTTGACCCTTGATTGACCTTTGTTGACCTTGGATCACATGACCGTTATGTTTTGAAATGATCCCTTACCCCATTCACAACTGGTCCCAAAATATCATCCATGTCGGATCCTGTCAATGGGAGTTATTGCTTGTTTTAATATTTTGGTTTTTGGCCTCTAACTGACGTTTGGTGACCTTCACAGGCAACAAAAAAATAGGGCACATCTACTCAATGTGGTACTCATATGCACCAAATATTAGATTGTTCCAAGCTTCCCTACTTGAGATACCGTGTTTAGAAGCCAGGCGTCACACACACACACTTACACACGTACATCGCTTCTCGGCATTTTTAGCTAAGATACTCTGTAGTATCTGTTCCCCTTCGATGGGAATGGTGATGCACACCCGACAATGATCACACAGTCACAGTCCCGATGCAAGGGGACTGGGGTTGAGAGCGGATCAGTCGTTCTGTAGTTTGGTTTTCGTGTCCAGTTTCTTTCCTGGGCGACTTTGCTATCAGTCCAGGCTTTGTTTCTATACCACTTTTGCATATTTTAAGATTTAGAATATTTTGATCTTGAATAAAACCAAAATTATTACAGAAACATGGCTATAGCTCAAATGCCCCCCTCCCTCCCTCCCTCCCTCTCTATATCTCTCCGTATAAAGTATCAGCGAAATGAACGTAGTGTGTATAGTAATTGTTCAAACACTGTGGCCATTTTAGCAGATATCTAGCAACTGGTGGGGGAGGTCACTAAATTCCCTTTCTCAATCCTACACCGTGTGAAATAATTGAATTCATCTACTACGTACCATACTTGAAACTTCGCATATATGTATAATCAACACATGACTTCCATGTAAATTTTTTGATTATGCAGTCCACGTTACCACTCGCACGAAATGTACCGTATGGCGTACATAAGCATCAACCGTGCGTGGATTGTACCTTGAAGCGACATACAATGTATTATTGCAAGTAAACGCTCCTACGTGGTGACATTTATACAATGTTTGTCAAAACCAAGACTATATTAAATACGGCGTATGTGATAAGTCGACATGAGTTTCATGGGGTGTATTTCGTATCTCGTACCACAAACTCATGAGATCCGGCATTCCGGTCTCCGGTTGTTTGAAGCTTCACGGGAATATATAAATTTAGGGGTTTATATGTGTTTAATGTGTGTACGATCTGACATGGGAGAATTTCTTTATTCCACGTTTTTCTAGAACAAATTGCATTATGACATGCCTCCTTGCCTGACGAGCACGATGAAATATTGTTAAGGGTGGCAAAACGAGGTGGAGGGGGAGGGGGAGGGTGGGGCGGCTGATGGAAGAGAGGGTTTCTATTTTTTTTTCCTTCACTCCTTTAGAATTATTTACACATGGATTGGAAGGAAGGTCTTCTTCAAGGAAGGGTGGTATAAGAGGGAGGGGAGGATTGGAATTACTATCATAATACTGCATAAAACCTTTCTACTCTTGTGTAGCATCGTCATGACACACGTGACCTCACCCGCAAAAACGAATAACTTGCAAGGACAATCTGAGTTAGGAAATAAAATATTTTATGAAGAGATGCACATAAAATAGCTTTTCGAGTTGAGTTTGATATATTTTCGATACCATATCGATGCAAACTTCTTTCACAATGTAACCCATAAAGCTTGACTATATAGTCTAAATTTCGAGAATTGTTTTTCCGTTTATATTTTCGACCTGCTTTCCCCTCTCTTTGCGTATGTTTAAAGCTAGCTGGACATTAGTAACCTTGCGAGCAAAAAGTCAGTTTCGAAATGTGTCTTTCTTTACCGTACTCACTACGAATAATCATAGTTTTCATTTGGTGAAACAATCAGCTTATGTTGTTTGAACAAATGAAATCGTATTTATAAGCAACATATATATATCTATATATATATATATATATATATATATATATATATAGGTTTAGTAAAACTCGTCAGAAATTGATGAAGCAACCAACCAACCCCCTCCCCAAGCATGCTTCAAATCTACAGAAATACAGGGCATAATTTCAACACATTCATCATCACGTATATAAGCCCATAGGCTGCCGACATTTTTCAGAGCGGAAAATACATTTAGCCTATTTCGCATCCAAAAGACAAATGAATAAATATATTAAAGTCGTATATCGTTAGTCTTATTCTTGTCTTGGAGAGGAGACAATATTTCCTGATAATTTGCGAGAAATATTTCCAATTGAATGATTCAGCGTAGCGGTGGAAAGGAGACATCTAATTTTAATAAGTAAACGCTTCCACCTGGTTTAATCTATACAATCATGTTCACCTTTAATATCATTATGTTCTCTTTTGCTCTTTCGCTCTCTTAAGGCTCTCCATCTCTCTCTCCACACTGAAAACTTAAATTGGTTCACCGACTAACATAACGTTAGTCCATCTGGTGCCTCTCCCGACTAACATAGCCTTAGTCAGTTGCTATACCGACTAATTTATTCCTTAGTCAGTTGGATTTCTTAGTCGGTCATCTTTGTCCGTCAGCTTAGTCGATCAACAATTTCTTAGTCGTTAAATGTATATTAGTCAGTTACATTACTTGGTGACATTAGTCGGTCTTTACCGACTAATTTATATGAGCCACCGACTAGTTTATAGCAGGTTTTACATTAGTCAGGATGGTGCCTCTCCCGACTAACCTTTCTTAGTCGGTATCGACTGACTAGTTGCACTGACTAGAATCACTGAAAGAATTAAACCCGACTAGTTTCACTGACTAGCATCACTGAAAGAAAAGAGAGCAGAAGAAACACAAATAATGTGTACGTTGGCAGTATTTATTTCTGATAAAACTTCTGATGTCTACAAAGGCTGACTTTCGACAGATATAGAAGAAATCACTGTAAACAAAAATCTGAAAATCTGATTTTATTCCAACAAAGTTAAGACAAGTTAATGGATCAAACATGAATCGCAAAAGTATAGCACTGCACAATAATGCAAAGTTGAATCTTGGGCAAGGGTTCCTCATGACTTTCGTTTTAAAGTGGTACCCCAAATCGACACCAGTTAAGTCTTCACGAACAAAGAGTGTTTCTCTTAACTACAAATGGCCTCCCACTTGTCTTCAGGAAGCCAAAATCTCCACCATTATTGACCTGTGAACAGAAAATATGATATACGTGTAAGCACAGATACAGATATAGCACATGATAACTCACATTATCATAAACATACATTTACATTAAAATTTTATAACATATTGGGAGGTAAACATTTAAATCTAGGTCCCTCAGATTATAAGCCAGGAATAGCAGCTTTAACAAATAATTATTAGATTTGCACAGCATAACACCAAGTTATTTTTCAAAGCTTAATAATTATGTTAATCATGTTAATAATGATCCCAATAGACCGGGAGCCCAGAGGGTTTGGTTAGCTGGGAAGGTAACCAATTGCCTTGTACATCACAATGTTCACAGTGCATTCCTGTATATGAAACCAGACGACTGGCAAACCGACTGTGGTGGATGTGGCTGGGAGAGCAATTTTAAAGTCACCTGATAGCTAACCTAGATCAGTTTTCATGGTAACACATCAAAGTAAGTACAATGTGTCAGGTATGGCCCCAAGAGCAACAAATGGCCATTGCCAATAATTATTGGTGGTGGGGGTACCCCTGCCAGTGATCTATAATTGACAACTCAAGGCTGACCTAGGTCAGCTCATGAGGTAGCCACTTGAAACCTACTGGAAAATGTTGGTTAGGACTTCAGATACAACTGATGGGCATTGCCAGTAATTTTTATTGGTGGGGTACCCCTGCCAGTAGACCCCCAAAATGCCCATCCCCCGTTGACCTAGATGAGCTCATGATGTAACCAGTTGAAAACTACTGGAAAATGGTATCACTTCATATGTAAGGGATGGGCATTTCCAGTAATTTATATTGGGGGGGTACCCCTGCCAGTAGATCCCCAAAATGCCCATTCCCTCATTCACCTAGATCAGCTCATGAGATAACCAGTTAAAAAATTACTGGAAAATGATAGGTATCACTTCATATGTAAGGGATGGGCATTTCCAGTCATTTACATTGGTGGGGTAACCCTGCCAGTAGACCCCCAAAATGCCCATCCCCCATTGACCTAGATTAGCTCATGAGGTAACCAGTTGAAAACTACTGTAAAATGATTGGCAGGACTCTATATGTAAGGGATGGGCATATCCAGTAATTTATATTACTGGGGTACCCCTGCCAGTAGACCCCCAAAATGCCCCCCCCCCCCCTCATTGATCTAGGTCAGCTCATGATTTAACCAGTTGAAAACTACTGGAAAATGATTGACAAGATTCTATATGTAAGGGATGGTCGGACTCTGGCAGTGGTGGCCCACCAATATAAAATACCGGAAATGCCCATCCTTACATATGAAGTGATACCTATCATTTTCCTGTAGGTTTCAACTGGTCAAATCATGAGCTCACCTAGGTCAATGAGGGGATGGGCATATTGGGGGTCTACTGGCAGGGGTACCCCACCAATAAAAATTACTGGCAATGACCATCCCTTGTATCTGAAGTCCTAACCAACATTTTCCAGTAGGTTTCAAGTGGTTACCTCATGAGCTGACCTAGGTCAGCCGTGAGGGGTCAATTGTTGATCACTGGCAGGGGTACCCCACCACCAATAATTACTGGCGATGGCCATTTGTTGCTCTTGGGGCCATTCCTGACACCAAGGGCGGCGGAACCGGGGGGGCACAGGGGGCACGTGCCCCCCCCCCACTTTTCCTCAGGTTAAAAATGTGCCCTTTTTCTACATAAAAATTGAGGTGTCTCAAGTTAGCAAGAGGCCAGGGAACCAGAATGAACACTCGGGAAGGGCCGTTTCCGGCCATCTGAGGGGTTTGTAAAACCAAAAATTTTCTTGTACGCTCCGCGCCAACCGATGGTGGCGCTCCGCTCAGATAGTCGTGCATACAACTTTGCAAATCCCGGCTACGCCCCTGACTTTTAATGAATTTCTGTGGGTCAAACTCAAAGCTATTTCGAATGGAAAAAATTGTTAAGATATTAACAAGAAATAAACACTGATTCGGATGATTCCTACATTAGCAACTAGCATGATTTCACCTCATTTTGTCTCAAAAGAAAACTTGTTCCTTGTTTCCCAATTTGCACATTGGATATTGCAGTGCTAGTATGCATATTTTCCTTGAGGGGGGGGGGGGGGCGTTGATGGAGTGATGTGTATACGCAAATAAGATAATACAATAAGAGTTATAAAGGGTACTAAATATAAGGCTGCATCAGTCTAATCGAATTTCTGCAAAGTGTCCTTTGATGTCGGTGCCCCCCCCCCCAGATTAAAAGTGCTTCCGCCGCCCTTGCCTGACACATTGTTCTTACTTTGATGTGGTTACCGCGAAAACTGTTCTAGGTTAGCTATTAGGTGACTTTAAAATTGCTCTCCCAGCCACATCCACCACAGTCGGTTTGCCAGTCGTCAGGTTTCATATACAGGAATGCATTGTGAATGCATTGTGATGTACCAGGCAATTGGTTACCTTCCCAGCTAACCAAACCCTCTGGACTCCCGCTCTACAGATCAGTGAAAATTTGACCAAACTTATGAAGCTTGCACATTAATGATATACTAGACTGTTTTTTGTTTTTTAAACAGGTTATGAAAAGTATCTTTAATATCATTAAACAGGAACTGTTGGGTACAATAGTTAAACTCACTCTTCCATCTTTTTTCTCTATGGTACTTGTTCCTTTGCTTTTTGGACTCTTGGATAAACTCTTTTGTTCTGCGAAGGGTACCAATATATCATCATAAAACATGTCTTTAAGCCATATATAACACAGTTCTCCTCTTCTGTTGTTGCCTCCACACTGGTGTCGTACATCACAGGAAACCTCACCCTTGACTTAGATATTTGGCTTTTCAATTCCTGCTGGAAAAAAGAAACAGCAAAGTATTCATCATTTGAAGAAAAAAGATTAAATAAAGTTGTCACCACAAAGTTATGTGAGATTTGCTTCCACTATAGTCTCAACAAACAATCCCAAAGTTTGAAGCAGACTGCATAAAGCTGAAAATTTGAACGAGAGTGTCATCACCATTGCAACCAGAATCAAATGCCCAGAATACAGAGATAATAAAACATGGGCTAAATCTTTGTTTGTTTTTATGATCTTTAAAATTATAAAATTTTAGAAACAGAAATGCACTGAGCCAACTTATTTACAGGCCTAATATTTTTAGTTGTTATTTTGCTTGCTCACATAACAAGCCTGTTTAGACCTAGGCTAGAGGAGAATCAGTACTTTGTTACACTAAGTTTGTCTTTCGGTCGTTTTGATTTAGTCTTACTAGTAGTACTAAAGTACATAATGGACCGGCGAAGACTAGAGAATACCCAGAGTTTTAGCAACTGCGTTAAACTGTATCATCTGATCTATTATTTACGTCAATGAGTTTCATTCAATCTAGGATCAAAAAGAGAAAACTAATTAAACTTAACCTTTAAACTTTGCTACTAAACAGATATGCTTGAATTACAAATAAATGTCATAAAAACATCATAATCTACGAATCGATGCATATACATATACATAAACAGAATAATTTGAATTCGCGCAAGTGAACCCTGCACTACATTGGACAGGGAAAAAAAACGTGCAATTAGACCAAACTAAACATACTAAATTTTCCGTTACTTCTACATAACATATCAATACAAATACAACAACTTACTCTTTTGACAGTATACTAAAAGCACATGTTATAATAACTTCAGACTATCAAGCTTTCCTGAGAAAAAACGGTTAATACTTCTTACAGTAAACAAGTCGACCGTGAAGGAATGTCGCAATTGTTTCCTGGGCGTGACCGGAAATTAAATACTAAAAAATGATAAATGAAAAGGTTAAATAGAACTGAAGCGTGCATCCTGACTGCTCGCAACATATAATACCGTTGACTAGCCAACATAATTTGTTCAGCCTACTGTGACTGTACGTTTGAAAGTCTAGCCTTGCTTATTCAATATCACAAAGCCTAACCATTTAGATTCACATGGGAAATTACAGGAAATCTTTACCAAATGAGTGTAGACTTCAAATAAACTATTGAGACTTATGGTTCCAGCATTTGTTTGGGAATAAATTAGAAGATTATGTGCCACTGTTCAATCTAGCCCAATACACACATAACACATTGTTAATTGGTGTTTAGAATGCACACTTTAGTGTTGAGAATGCACTGCAGTATCCAGTAGAAGCCTATAGGCTACTCACTGTCATTGCACTTGTGTATTGCGAAACGCCAGCGTGACAACGGTAGCGTTACACTAACCACAATACAGTACTAGTGCCAGTGGCCTAACAATTAACATTAATTTTACCTTCAAGTTAAAGGAATAACAGGTAGGCCGATGATGGCAGTTAATACCTCCATTCTTGTAAAGACCTTCTTGGGTGATTTACGGTTGAAAGTTGCTTAGAGTGATCGTATGAAACTATGCCAAGTCCAGCAAGCTGCCGTTGCCTCTCGGTTTCCAAATTGAAGTGAATCGAAGTGGGTTAAAATACATTAGTCCATCGACACCGACTAAGCTACGATTATGGCGTAAATCGGGTGTTCGTATCGTTCTTAGTCCATGGGTTAAAATACCTTAGTCCGTCGCCACCGACTAAGCTGCGATTATATTTTCCTTAGTCAGTGTAAACTGACTAAGAAGTAGCGATGAAACGAAGATTTTTGCTAGCCCGTGTGCATTGACTAACGTTACAGACTAATTTAACGTCAGTCCGTGGCAATATTGACTAGTTTATTTTATCAGTGCACCTTCTCTCTCGCTTTCTGTCAATCTCTATCTTCTCTACTTCTCTCTCTTAAAGGTAACAATTTGCCTGAAATGTGTTTTAATTAATCACGTGACCACAAATAAGATTTCTTCGGTTGATCACATTTCTCTCTTGCTTTAGAAATCAATAGAAGCCATATCTCTACTTCCATGTCTTTAGAAATTATATTTATCCATCGCAAAAAAAAATCCAGTTTGAATTAATTGTCTTTTATTAATTTTTTGTCTTCATTGTGTGTATGTGTTGTTTTTTCTTACCACGTTCACATTTTCCTTATTTGTAATTTTATTGTGCCAACTTTTTGCTGCTGTTCAATGTATCTCTGAGGTGATATTTTTGATAGCCTGTTAGCCACCTTCCAGCAAAGGCTGACAGGTTATTTTTATTTTTATTTCTTCTTCTTCTTCGTCTTCTTCTTCTATCTTTCCATAAAAGTTATTATATTTCCGGAAGTTACGACCAAATTTAGAAAAGTGTTTTTTATTCGAAACAGTTATTGTTCCAATTAAATAATTGAATTGTAACATAGTTAAATCATATCTGGTCGAGAAATTGCTTCCTTTGGCGTAATTGAATGTTAAAATATCGTTCGGCAACGGTTCAAGAACAAATTAGATAACAGAAAAATGTGTTACTCTCAAAAGTAATGAAAATTGGTGTCCCATTGAATTATGATTCTCAAAGTAACAGAAAGAAAGGACCGAAATTAGTGTTGCTATGGTGATATATCATTATGTCAGCGA
The DNA here is from genome assembly GCF_037975245.1 of Apostichopus japonicus. Classification (NCBI taxonomy): domain Eukaryota; kingdom Metazoa; phylum Echinodermata; class Holothuroidea; order Aspidochirotida; family Stichopodidae; genus Apostichopus; species Apostichopus japonicus. The sequence continues at coordinate 24,532,014 of NC_092574.1, read as the reverse complement.
TATTCATATCTAGATGCAATTGCCATAATTTTATGGACCAATATGTCACTGATTCATGCAGATATTATGATGCCATTTCTTTGTCATATTCTTTCACTCTCTCGATGTCTCTCATAACGTAATCATCATTTAGTGTGCGACGTACAGGTAGTGAAAATATTTACAAATGCAATACAAAAATGGTGACTTGGGAAATTAAACATTTGCTTTGGGATTTCTGAACGATAAAAAAAATCCCAGGTGAATTGTCTATTATAAAACGAATAGAAAAAAATGGAATCTGAGGGACACTTCAGAGATTTGAAATGTCATCAAAATTCATAACTGAGTACAAGAAACGACAAATTGGAAGACAAATATGTATGTGGACGTAATTCGGTTTTATAAACATCGTCGTTTGCAGTTTCCGGTATAATCACGTTCCAACATCCACGAATACAAATTCCGTCGGATAAGATGATAAATATATGCTCATATTTACTTGGATTCTCTAAAATCTCATAATATGATAACTTGTTAAATCTTATTTAAAGAGGGAGTTAACTTTCGGTTGTGGTAAAAGTCTATAGAACACGGTCAACAGTTACAAAGCAATATCAAGAAAGAAATTACTAGCTGATAAATATACCCTCCTTTCAACAACAAAAAAACATAAACAGAGTTTCTCTTACTCAAAACGAAATAACACAATAAATACATGAGACAGGCATATGTACTCCATTTTAGTGTTTGATACATATAAAATGTCTACACGTATTGTACATTAAACCATATCATCCCATCAAATATTTCATTTTCTCTCTCCCTCGCCTTTATTTTCACGGTCTCTCGTCTTCCGTTTTATCCTCTTTTTTTCTTAACTTTTTAATGAAGATGCCAGATAAAGATTAAAGAACATTTGAAGATCTTATCCTTAACCGTGCTATGGATCTCAAATAAGTCAGTACAGCGGAGCCCGTTCATCATTGTGTTAGTGCCATGTTAAAATATTTCAATCGGTCAAACATTATTGATCTATTTTGGGGGCGATTCGTTTCTCCAGTTTTTTATTGTTTTTTTTTTTTGCGGATTGAGTTTTGTCCCCGGGTCACCCTAATCTCTGTCTAAACACCCCCGTATGTGTTTCTAAGATCCGAAGGGAGGAATAAGCGTCTTGGGCCTACGGTACACGAATTATCTTGATTTACTTCGTTGGATTTGGGCTGTCGGAGATCTGGTGGAAAGGATTTCTGACATAGCCTATACACCTTAAGTGATATAAGCAGCTATAGTCCGACTTCAATACAACGTGATATCAGGTTAACCCACCCCGCAATGAGAATTCCATCATCGGTGTAGTGTACATACCACCAAATGGCTCATTGGCTGATGTTAAGACCCACATGGAAAACATAGTTCTCACTATAACTAATCACCAGAGTACTGTGTATAGGCTATTATGGGGGTTATAACATTAACTTGTCCAATTTTACTAAGTCTATAGAAATGTTTTAAACATTATGTACTAATACGGTTTTTATGCTACGATAACAAAACCTACTCGTTTTAATAGTAATGTAGCTACTGTTATTGATAACATTATAACGAATGTTAATTCCTCTCTTACTACAGGCATACTCATTACTGATTTAAGTGATCATATGCCTATATTCCTAAAGATACTTGACAGGACAAACAAAACAAATGAACCCTTTCATTTACGAAATTTTAACAAACACAATATATCATAATTTATTGATGATATTGAGAAGGACACATGGGATGAGGTGTAAACTAAAGTTGATACTAATTCAGCTTACATCTCATTCTTTCACACTTTTAATTTAATTTACAAAAAGTGTTTTCTTCATCTATTAATTACTAAAGGAAATAGACGCAAGAGAAAACATTCATGGTTACTAAGGATAAACTTAAATCTATTAAAAGAAAAAACCATCTCTACAGAATATAATCAAAAAGCTCCTCCAAATAGTAATAAAGAAACTTATGTTGTTTACCGAAACAACTTAAACCACACAATAGGTTTCTCTAAAAGGTTATATTTTGATAACAAATTCAAAGATAGTAACAATAGTGTAAATGATACCTGGGGCGTAATCAATGAGGTTCTAGAGGGAGACCGTAAGAAATCATCGTACCCATCTGTTTTCAAAGACGGCGATCACGGAACCAGCGACGATCAAGAAATTGTAAACGGCTGTCACAATTTCTTCATTAACCTTGGACCTTCACTTACCAGAAAAATCAATCATATGTCAAATCAAACAACCCATATATTGTAATAATAGTATGCGAAACTCTATTTTTACCTACCCTGTCAGGGAGGAGGAACTTTTACTTGTAGTGAATCATTACTTAAAGCCTAAGAAAGCAGCTGGGTATGATCAGGGAGTTGTTATGGAACACTCCCTGGTATGATGATTTCGAGCCAGATATTGTTAAGCAGGTATTACTTTTCATTGTCAACCCTCTTACTCAAATCTGTAACATATCGTTCACCACTGGGGTATTCCCAGATAAGCTGAAGATTGCTAAGTTCTTTCCCATCTTTAAGAAAGGGGAGTACAATATCTACGAGAATTACCGACCAATCTCTATTCTATCATGCTTTTCCAAAATTATCGAACGTCTCATGTCCAACAGAATGATAAATTTCCTCCATGCTCATAACATACTATGCAAGGAACAATGTGGGTTCCGCCCTGGTCACTCAACTAAGCTTGCCCTGGCAGATGCCATTGATAAATTATACCATAGCCTTGATAAGAAGAAAGCATGTATTCTTATATTCTAAGACCTATCAAAAGCTTTGATACCATTGACCATTGTATTATTCTAAACAAGTTATCATTCTACGGCATTAGAGGGCCAACCCTTTAACTGGATGGACAGCTATACTTATCGAAACGTTTACAGAATACTTCGTATAAGAACACCTTATCTGACTATGCTGAAATCCGCTGTGGTGTTCCTCGAGATTCAATATTAGGTCCACTTCTATTCATTATATGTATCAATGACATCTGTCATATCTCTAATATTGCAAAAACTATTTTATTTGCAGATGACATTAGTATATTTTTCGAATCCAATAATTTAAATACTTTACATGACATAGTATCCATGGAGTTATCATAAATTTTACGACTGGTTTGCAACTAATTAAAAAGCTATCACTTAATCTTGATAAGACCAGCTACATTTTTTTTTAGTAAAAGTTAATCTTTTTCTTGGAAAAAAGATATTTGAATGGATAGTAAGCCAATCAAGCATGTACATAGTACTAAGTTTCTCGAAGTATACATTGACAGTAAACTTACTTGGTGTGAACATATTTCAAATATTGCAAACACTGTGGCGAAAAATGTTGCCACTTTTCTAAGTTGAAGCACTACTTTTCCCAGAATATTCTTAAATGCTTTACCAAACATTAGTATTTTCCCACTTTTCATATTGCTCTATCTTTGAACAGACTTTAGTTAATGAAATGGAGGTAAACGACAAACGCAAATGAATATATAAGTGAAATCGTAATGAGTTGTAAAATCCAGAACAGTGAAAAAACTTCCAGGGTCCGCCGTTATCTATATATATATATATATATATATATATATATATATATATATATATATATATATATATATATATATATATATATATATATATATATATATATATATATATATATATATATAATATATATATATATATATATATATATATATAAATATAATATATATATATATATATATATATTCCCTCTCTCTATAGGGTCCTTGATGGGGACTTAAGTGTCCCTCCTGATCCTTTTGTCTACTAAACTAAACGAAACTAAACTAAACTAAACTATATATATATATATAGAAATACAAATATATATATATACAAAACAGGACAGAATTGTTCAATTGATACCTTAAATTAAATAGAAAATTTACATGAATTTTATTAAATTTCCAACCTAATAATGACTTGAAACCTTAAATAATGCTCAGCGGGAATATATGACAATCCTGAACTCTTAAAAAAATTAGTAAAGTAATCAACAGTAGGAAAATACGCATGTTTAGTTCATGAATTAGTCTTCTTCTCCGAATTAAACTTTTAATTGTCAACACTGTTTTTACTGTGTTATTATGATCAATTTTTAATGTCACATCCAATTTTCAATTAAATAAACTGTGAGTTATACAAACTGATTGAAAATGTCATTTTAAACAACCTTATTTGCCCGCAATTTATCGAAACTGCAACCCCAAAATCAAAAGACATCCACGTTCGAAATCAAAAAGACATAAAAATGGTCGCCACCTATTTGCACCTTTCAGAGCCGTAAATAAAGACAGAGCAGAAGTGAACTTTTTTGGTTTCAATTTGCTAGTTGGCCGAACTCTATGATACGGCTATGGAAACTATTATCGCAAACTCGGGATCAACGAAAAAGGGTATGGTAGGCTCTGTGGGACAGATATACCATTTTATACACGCGTCCAAATTCGAATATATACAGATATATATTAGCAGCCAATCAGAAGGTCGAATTATATGGCTGTAATAAATCAAATAGATACGCTACCATGAAACGGACACGAAGCATCGCACAAGATCGAGATGAGAGTACGTGTAAATATTGTAAATAACTGATACAATTAGGACCTAAATTTTGAGGAAAATATAGGGGGAGAATATGTTTAGAGCCAACATTTTTTGGCCCACATGTTTTGTTTCCACGTCAAATGCCTGTTGGGATACTTTCTTTGGGTTCCAACATGTGGGGCGGTTTGGGCCCTATTTTACGGTCACACACGTACATGTAGCTCATGATTACTAATGTTACCTTATTGGGGTGGCTCTGGCGGAATTGTTAGGTATCATACGCCCATTAAAAGCTTCATCGACTTTCATAAGAAATCACAAAAGTAATGTGGTCTCTAAGTCTAGATAGACGTTCTCAGTAGATAAACGCTACCCATCACCGGAGAGATGAAAAGTTGGCCTTTAGAGGCATCGTCAATTTTCTGCATCATAACCGTGGATATTTTTTCGCTATCCGGAGCCTGAAGTTGTCTTCACTTGTAAACAAATATCTTCACTCAGTAGTAAACAATTTTCCTACGCTGCTCCTGGGAGGAATAAAGGGGTCTAAAATTGCCACAATTGACCAATTTTGTGAACCACATATACTTCCATTCATACTCTTCAACATGTTAGCCACAAAAAAAAGATCCTGATTGATAATATATCGAAAAACTAAGATTTTGGCACTTTTCCTGACGGTGAACATCCAGCGGATTGATATAGACTCTAATTGGAGTAAGCCACCTTCAAGTGTAGGCACAGCCATTTTCTTTTACTTGCCCGGCTGGCCATTTATTATGATGATTCGGGACTATAAAGACCATAGTTGATTCTTGCGACATATTGATTTGAGTTTGGCTGTTGTTTTCCCGGGGTAAAAGTGTCAGTAATTCAGAAAACAATGGGCGTGCTGGAAACAGTTTTGCGGAAAATTAATTTTCACGTCTAACCGTACTGGCAGGAGGTTTATTTTGGATTGTGAACCAAGTTTCTTGAAAAAAGATGTAGCGGCTCTTCTAAATGTTTAAGTTTAACGTTTAATTTAGCACTTTTTTCCAGTGGCATTACGACCTTCCCTATCGGTTTCGAACCTCTGGACATACAATAAATATGAATATATCAATATGATTATATCAATCAATATACATATATATATATATATATATATATATATCCACAAGAGAAAAAGGGGAAAAATGATACTTTCATTTCCAACTTTATTACTTAGAACGATAAATCAGTTACAAAATATTTCGAGCGTTAACACGGCCCTTCTTCAGTTGCAGAAATGAAATGGAAGAAACTAGACCTTATTGGGATTACACTTAGCATGTATACTCATAAAGGAGAGATCTCTGTTGAGTCCATTGTTGTGTGTATTGAGGCGTAATATGGTTTTTTGGTTTCGATGAAATCGTAACCTATGCATTCATGCAGGCGGAGAGTGTTGTGTGTATGTATGGGTGTATGTATATGTGTGCGTGTGTCTGTGTGTTGTATGCGTGTGTGTGTATGTATGTATGAATGATACCGATATCTGAATCCACAAGATACCATACTGATGAGGAACGTTTTGAAAATTATAACTCTTTCATGTAAAAAAGTAAGACGATAACTAAATAACCAATAAATGAAAGTATGAGCAACATACTGTAAATAATATGTAAATTAAATGATAAATATTCATATACTAAAAAAAACAGACGTAACAACTCAAACTGTGCACTAGAGGTAAATATATTGTGTACAAAATATCTGTTTCATTTCGGTAAACTGCATATACACAGCGGAATATAAAAGTACACCCAATTTATGAGAACAAATATTAACAAAAGTAACTGACCTCAGAATGTCGAAATAAATCAGTTTGAACATTTCTGTTTCTTTCTTTTTATTATTACGGTCCACAAATGGCTTTCATTAATCCTCTCATATATATTATTATGAAGATCAATCAACGAACAGGACCAGCATCAAGAAATCAATAATTATTCTTCAATTTCTCAACTAATTTATATTTCATCAAAACGTTATAACGTCTTGGAGTATTCAGTTATATTGAATAAATAAACTATAAACAGATGATCATTTCATTTTATATTCCTTAGTAATGTCTAGATTTTTAAAGAGAATTCCATAAATTCAATTCAAAGTCATTTCAACTCCATATTAATGCCCTCTTTTAATTTGTTCTTGTACCAAGCTAAGCTATATACATTATATAACTTTAAGATTTACAGTAGTTATTGTAATCTCTGTGTGAATCGGTTGAATTAGAGTACTCCATGGCAAGCCCTTTGGGACAATTACCTCATGCTTATACCAGACATACTATCCTCTTTTATCATTCTTCCCAAGCACTCGTACTGACAGTATGAACAGTTCCTTGCCTTTATTCTGAAAGAAACATGATATTTATATACTGCTGATACGAGTGCTTTTAAACATAACATGAGTGTATAGAGACTTATTAGGTTTAAATACAACCTAAACTGGGACGAAAGTCATAAATGTGCACAATTTTCACTTCTTCATTAGTTGATCTCTAACTTGACCAGAAAGTATAGGAACCCCCCCCCCCCCACTCACCCAACACGGTCCATCATATAATGGTAGTTAAGCCATAAATTAAGAGTATATCCAAGGTATAGTTTTGATTGCGACTCAAGTCACAATCAAATGCATTAACTTGTAACCTTAGCAATTCCAGTTTTCAACATTGTGAATAGGCCTCAAAATGTCTTGTTCACCTACTGTAACCATGAATCGACAGTCATGCAAGAATTGCTTCAACACAATAACGACTTTTTCGGTTTGGGTTAGGCGTATTGTTAGCTTTATGATATATAATGGTATAGTTAACAATAAGAGAATGTGTATTGTTAATGACGGTGCTGTTTGCTCTCACGTCACTATAGTTTTACAAAAGGGAATTTTGAACACGATTCAAATTAGACCATGTCTGACCTTGTATCCAATTTATTTACAGTTAAACGTATATTTACCGTATAGTTAATATTGATATAGTGTTTCTGCATGGAAACTCACTTCCTCCTAGTTAGTCTACAATCAAACAGTTTTTTCACCGTGAATATATTTTAGAAATTATATGTACTTTTCTAAAAAGTTGTAACTGCCTGGTGTCGACTTGACCCGTCGTTATATTATCACAAACATGTTAAATTACCCATTTAAGATGTAATTTCATATACTTATGTCATCATATGAATAATTATTATGTAAATGTGTTGTCATTCTTAAACAAAAATCTCTGACCATGCAAATGTCCAACAAAGCTGACCTCATCGTGGTGTCACAGTGGCAACCACTCTCTCTTCAGTGGGTGAACTAGAGCTTTGTCTGGCCTGTTTTAAGCCAAATTGCCCTCTCATGTGTCAAATTTAATTCCCTGTTGTATAATCTGCATGTTTCCACAAAACTATAGCTATGTTGGAAATATACCCAGTAAAAACTCCCCTGTCTCGATACCGTCAAGGCTCCATAGGCTGCTTACTAGAAACCCCATGTACAATTTCAGGAGGGTGAATTTGAAGGGGCACTGGCAGGGCTTGTAGTCTTTGTAGTGGCAGGGCTTGAACTTGGAAGAGCACCAGCATGGGTCCATCTTCATGAGAGTCTCTACATAAATTATTGCTGTTGATAAATTCAAACCAGTGTTGAGTGGCTGATTTCAGCAAGTAGTGATATAAGTAGCGATTGTTACGATATGGCATTGTTTGCATGTATTGTTATGTGTGGATGTACCAAACCGATGTATTGCCAGTGAGAATTTCATAATCTCCAGGCGTCCTTATGCCCCTATCCACCACAGAGAAGTCATTTCACGGCCATGAATAGTTCCTGTTATCATACGATATAAGCATTGATATAAGCAATTCATTTCCAATAGTTTTATCACGCTTAGTTAAAGCATTTCGCGCATTACGTACCGCCGTGAAACGGGACAGTCACTACATTACTCGGAACCAAAAAAAAAATTCTAAACACTTCGAAAGTGGTTGATTTAGATTCGGAAAATATGGCCAAAATTCCACTTTACTCCTTTTTTGTGTCTTTTGTTAATAAAGATTGGATTAGACACTTTTCTTTCATCAAATTCAGTTAGTACCAGACATATTAATTGGCTAATGACTGTGAAATTGACCTTCGAAAATGATCAGTATTACCTAATTAAATATTAATAAGGAGTGACGTCAAGAAACCCCATGCATATTCTACAAGAATAGAAAACACTTTTCGTACCGCTGGGAACTGACTGTTTAAGTTAATCCGTGTTTGCGACTGTTTGTTCATGCGTGACGCACTCTTGGGCACCAGTTAGGGAAGTAATAGTCAAAGTCATAGCGTACGGTACCTTCTGACACAACAACATCACTCAGTAAAATACGAAGCCGAACTCACAATGGAGGATAACAAAAAATTGGTCAATAATGGTAAGCCATCTGATTTAATATAAGACTTGATTAATTAACAAACAATACATCATATGATAATTTCGTCCAAAAGTGTTTTCTTTAACAAAATGGACTAAATGTATGAACTTAACTTATATTCTTATGCTTTTGTCCATTTTTTACAGACCAACTTCAGATTGAAGAGCCACCACAGTATCCCGGTCCACAATATCCCGGTCCACAATATCCCGGACCACAATATCCCGGACCACAATATCCCGGACCACAATATGCCGGTCCACAACATCTCGGAAGTACCAACACCATGATTATGGCACAACCGGTACCACATGTACCTCAGGTAATATGTTTTTATTACATTATGAATGCTTTATTTGTTTCAGCAAAAAATCTAATTCAGAAATATTTCGTAAATATCTCTTCAACTTCCTTTGACACTACTTCTTACTGATAGTTGATTAACGGTGTTAAATGGATCTATTTACAGTGTTATTGACTAGAGTCGACTTTGTACTCGAGTTAGACTCGAGTTACATTTTGTGACTCGAGTTCAGATAATCAGATAGTCAGTAGTGACAAAACTTGACTTGACTTAGCAATAAAATCATATGACTTTTGACTAGGTTTGAATATATTTGACTTGTTGACATCACCAGTGTAGACACTAACAAATTGTTTGACACCAAGAAAATGGAAAGAAAGGCTGCGTAAGAGAAGATCGAAACAAACGTTCATTGTTTCTTTTACCTTCCACGACACAATGGGAGACATATGTCGTTTATTGCGCCTCAAAGTGTAGTCATTGTTTGTTTGGTAAATAACTACCACGACATAATTACAAGTATCGATATGTAAGAGGGGATGACGTATGATGTGACGTCACAAACAATTCGAGGATGGAGAAAAGAAGATACAATTATGAGATAAAAAGACGATATGGCATCAGTTAATAATTTAATGTAATAATTATCAATATTTCCTTGGTATGGTATGTTCTGATGATTCGCTAACTGGGTTTGCATGTACTACATTAGTTACATTAAGCATAAAATCAATAGGCGAAATTGAGTATCCCTTCCCTTGACGAAATGATGTATTCAGAATGTTTTAACTTTGTGTTAGTATGTGTAACGAGTTATAAAAATATGAGTTGATTTTTAATTCATGCCAGTGTGTAGTTTGAGATTAGGAGAACCTTCCCGTCAACCTCCTCCTCCCCCCCCCACCCCCTGCGCCCACCACCATCACCTCCGATGGTACAATATGAGTTATGTTGGCTGTACAGAGTTAGTAACTGTCGTCAGACAACGATCATGTTTCATGACTTTACTGTAACGTATGTCATTCTTTCATGTTTTGTATCGAGAGAGGGAGAGATAGAGAGTGTAGGGGAAAGGTTGAAGTACAAGTTTTAAAATAACTTTCAATTGCTGTCTAATGCAAATGATTAAACTTGTAGAATTTACTCGTCTCATAGCATTGCAACTGGAGCTCACGAAGCAGGTCAACCACATGACCGATATCATCACTGCACAAAGATGCAGCCTTTTTGTATTTGAGCTGGTTGATTTTGTTAGGCCTGTACCTATATGTAGTGCACATCACTTTAGTTGCTGCTAGAGTTGGCTTGTGTCTCAACTTACAATCAATGAATTAACTTGTAACTTTAAATGTCTCGACTTGTGACTTGGATTGGTCTGCGATAAAATCAATTGACTTATGAGTTGGTGACTTAACTGAACTTCATTTTCGAAAATCAGACGAATTGTGACATGACTTAACAAACCTGAATTAGGGACAAAACTAGAGATTTATAAAATATAGAATTAATACGCCTGCAATGTACAAAATATATGCACCTTTATTCACTTAGCAATTCCAGTTTCCAACATTGTGGAAACGCTTCAAACTTCCTTGTGCACCCAACCATAAGTCAGCAGTCATGCAAGAGTTGTTCAACGTAATAACAACTTGTTAAATTTGTGTTAGGCGTATTGCTTATTATATATATAATTGATACCAACACTAAGAAATTCTATGTGTGTTAACTGTGAATGACGGTACTGTTTGCTTACACGTCACAATAGTTTTACAAATGGAAATTGTTAACACTTTTCAAATTATTCCTTGTCTGACCTTGTGCACAGTGGGTTCACAGTTAAACGTATATTTATGGCACACAAACGTCTACAATGTACAAAATATATGCACCTTATATTCACTTATCAATTAAGATTTCCAACAGTGTGAAAAGGCCTCAAAATTTCTTGATCACCCAAACATGAATTAACAGTCATGCAAGGATCGCTTCAACATAATAACGACTTTGTGGAAAGGCTTCAAACTTCCTTGTGCACCCAACCATAAATCAACAGTCATGCAAGGTTTGCTCAACATCAAAACAATTTGATTATTTATAATCTATGACTATAATCAGCCACAATACAACGGCACAAAGCCCTCAATAATAAATAGAAAACAATTACTCTATAGTAAAAATTAAAACATTTTTTCCTGTATCGTTTGTTTTACAGATTATTCGTAGCCCGGAAGATTCAAAAGTGATATCTTCCATTAAGACCAAGGCCATATTGTCCTTGGTGCTGTCCATCGTGTTCTCTTTGTGCCTCTGGTCGTTGTTCTTCACCATTCCGGCCATAATATTTGCTATTTTGGTCAGTATTCTGAAGACAATTTATAGATTATGACTGTTTGTATTATATAAAGGACTATTAGTTTGAAACAGCGTCGACTCAGTGGTAGAGCTAGGGGTATTGGTCAGGTCAGGGGTGACGAGAATGGTCTGTAGGGGCGCTTTCGACATTATCTAAGCGGAGCGCTACCACAGGTTAGCGCGAAGCGTACACATTTTTTGAGTAAAGATACTCCCTAGATCGCCGGAAATGACCTTTCCGGGCATTACTAATTTGCAGATAAACGAAGAATAAATATGTGTCATTGCAATTCTGTCAGAAAATTACACCAACAAAATGTGACAAATGTCAATAGGTATTTGAGAGCGCAATAGAAAGTCATTAATCGCGAATAAGTAAAAGGTGGTAAAAAGCCGAAAGGGCGCCAGCAGTCCATTTGAGTCCGCCAGGGGGGGGGGGGTATCCGCCTCTCTGACTTTACGGACGCTCCGCCACTGCGTCAACTACTTTTTCGCCTGTTAATGTTAGTTTGACCAATCCAATCGAGTATAATTTGCAATTAACTCAATAAAAAAACTAAATAATTTGCAATCCTATGATGGACGTTTTACCATGACACCCTTTATTTCCATCGATTACAATTTTTCTTTCTCAATTCTATCATGTTTTGCTCTTTGCGTGTTATTTATTCTAATACGAACAAGTGTCTGAGGGCGATGTAGATGTTACAAACGAATGGCAACAATTGCAATCAATATTGCAAGTTTTAACATCCTCAACACTGAGGCAACACTGATGGCCGTTAAGCAACACTGAATAATAAATATAACTAAAAGTCCCCAAGGGTGTCTCAGGTAGTATATAACATTGCTCGCATGTTATTTATTTTTGCTTTCTCCGTCATTTCTACAGGCTTTGACTGGAATCGATACCAACATCAAGAATGCTGTGTCACACGCAAATGTCGCAGCCATTCTGACAGGCGTAGCAATTGGAAGTACCGTGATTCTGACTGTGGTTTGGATCATTTATTACTACAGCTATCACGTTACATATGGCTACTAAAATGGAAAATAAAGGTGTCATGTAGAATCAAATAATGAAAGTTTACACAGAAACGTATTTACTTTAAAAGCTGTTTTGCTTTATACGACTATATTACTACTATAAATATATAAATATATATATATATATATATATATATATATTGTCATTTACCCCCATTTCATTAACAAAACAAAAGTCTGTTCAAAGATAGAACAATATGAAAAGTGGGAAAATACTAATGTTTGGTAGAGCATTTTAAAAATATTCTGAGGAAAGTAGTGCTTCAACTTAGAAATGATTGCAACATTTTTCCCAACAGTGTTTACAATATTTGAAATATTTTCACACCAAGTTAGTTTACTTTTCAATGTATACTTCGAGAAACTTAGTACTATGTACATGCTTAATTGGCTAACTATCCATTCAAATATCCTTTTTTTCTCCAAGACGAAGAATGACTTTTACTGAAAACAATGTAGCTGGTTTTATCAAGATTTAGTGATAGCATGGTAGTTAGTTGGTCCTCTAATTCCGTAGAATGATAACTTGTTCAGAATAATACATTGGTCAATGGTATCAAAAGGTTTTGATAAGTCTAAGAATATACCAATAAATGTTTTCTTCTTATCAAGGCTATCGTATAATTTATAAATGGCATCTGCCAGGGCAAGCTTAGTTGAGTGACCAGGGTTGAATCCATATTGTTCCTTGCATAGTATGTTATGAGCATGGAGGAAATTTATTAGTCCGTTGGACATGAGACGTTCGATACTTTTGGAAAAGCATAGATAAAAAGAGAGAATTGAGATTGGTCGGTAGTTCTCGTACATATTGCATTCCCCTTTCTCAAAACTGGGAAAGACCTTAGCAATCTTCAGCTTATCTTGGAATACCCCAGTGGTGAACGATATGGTACAGATATTTCAGTAAGGGGTGAGAATGAAAGTAATATCTGGTTGACAATATCTGGCGCGAAATCATCGTACCAGGAAGGGTTCCATAACAACTCTCCTGATCATACCCAGCTGCTTTCTTAGGCTTTAAGCAATGATTCGCTACAAGTAAAAGTTCCTCCTCCCTGACATGGTAGGAAAAAAATAGAGTTTCTCATACTATTATTACCATAGATGGGGTTGTTTGATTTTACATATGATTGATTTTGCTGGCAAGTGAGGGTCCAAGGTTAAAGAAGAAATTGTTAAAGCCGTATGCAATTTCTTGATCGTCGCTGGTTTCGTGATCGCCGTCTTTGAAAACAGATGGGTACGATGATTTATTACGGTCTCACTCTAGAACCTCATTGATTACGTCCCAGGTATCATTTACACTATTGTTTCTATCTTTGAATTTGTTATCAAAATATAACCTTCGAGAGAAACTTATTGTGTGGTTTAACTTGATTCGGTACGCAACATAAGTTTCTTTATTGCTATTTGGAGGAGCTTTTGAGTATAGTCTGTAGAGATGGTTTTTTCTTTTAATAGATTTAAGTTTACCCTTAGTAGTCCATGAATGGTTTCTCTTGCGTCTATTTCCTTTAGTCATTAATAGATGAGGAGAGCACTTATTATAAATTAAATTAAAAGTGTTAAAGAATAAGTTGTATGCTGAATTAGTATCAACTTTAGTTTACACCTCATCCCATGTTTCCTTCTCAAGATCATCAATAAATTCTGGTATGTTGAATCTGTTAAAATTTCGTATATGAAAGGACTCTTTTGTCTTGTTTGTTTTGTTTGTCTTGTTTGTCCTGTCAAGAACCTTTAGGAATATAGGCATATGATCACTTAACTCAGTAATGAGTATGCCTGTAGTGAGAGAGAAATTAACATTCGTTATAATGTTATCAATAACAGTACTTACATTACTATTAAAACGAGTAGGTTTTGTTATCGTAGCATAAAAACGGTATTACTACATAATGTTTAAAACATCTTTATAGACTTACTAAAATTGGACAAGTTAATGTTTTAACCCTTCATAGTAGCCTATACACAGTACTCTGGTGATTGGTTATAGTGAGAAATATGTTTTCCGTGTGTGTCTTAAAATCAGCCAATGAGCCATTTGGTGGTATGTACACTACACCGATGATGGAATTCTCATTATGGGGTGGATTGCCTTGGAATGGTATAAACTCCCATTTAACCTGATATCACGTTTTATTGAAGGCGGCCTAAAACTGGGAGGTTCTGACAAGGATTTCTCGTCTTGACTTCAACTCTATGATATGCGTTGTTAATATTATGGCAAACGACAACAAATAAACATGACGTCGTACCCATATATGGGTTGTATATTAATCAAGGTAGCCACAGCAAATAAAAGAAGCTCGTGCCAAACCCCTGCAGTGATAACGGAGCCCGAACAGCCTGATGAGGAGTTCGGCATCGAGTTTGAGTAAAATGAGAATTTTCAAACATTCTGACACAACTTTAAATGTTAATAACTTAACAATTTGAATGGTATAGGCTGTATTAATTCAGATGATCTGCACTCAAGTTTGTATGCATCATGCATGATACGATCTTGAAAGATTTACTCATATTTATCCATTTCCAAGTACGGTCTAGTACTTTCTATACTAGTACTTTCTATACTATTTAGTCTATTCTCTATTTCATTTCCTGCGGAAACCTGTCACATTCCAAAAGCGCTGAAGAAACATCGAAGTGGAAACCATACTTCACTTTTGTTTTCAAAGGTTGCTTATATCACTTAAGATGTATAAGCTATGTCAGAAATCCTTTCCAGCAGAACTCCGACAGCCCAAATCCAACGAAGCAGATCAAGATACTTCTCCCTTCGGATCTTAGAAATGCATACGGGGGTGTTTAGACAGAGATAAGGGTCACCCGGGGACAAAAACTCAACCCGCGAATAAATGGAGAAACGAATCGCCCCCCCCCAAAAAAAAAATAGAGCAAACAATGTTTGACCGTTTGAAATATATTGACATGGCACTAACAAAATGATGAACGGACTCCGCTGTACTGAGTTATTTGAGATCCATAGTACGGTTTAGGATAAGATCTTTAAATGTTCTTCAATCGTTATCTGGCGTCTTCTACGTACCAACTTTAATAAAGATAGTTTATCGAATGGTATGGAATTTATTGTTGAAATTTAAAATGATTGAAAGTCTAAGAAGTTGTCAACTGATTTTCTCAAAGACATTCACCCCCCCCCCCCCTCCTTCCCCTCCGCTGCATTCCCGCCGTATAGGCCTAATATCTATTTAGTTATGTAGTATCAAGATCGAATTTGAAGTCTTCTCTAATAATCAGTCTTCTTATATAGCCTATACGTAGTAGTGTCAAGGTGTCCTCGTAGTCATGTATTTGGGAGAAATTTTTGTTTTTCTTTGACAAACATCTCTTGAGAAATTTGAATATATGCTAGTCGTTCGGTTATCAAATCGATGATCTCCGTAAAGCTGACGGCGAAGTAGAAAACAGTTAAAAAAAAACTTCAAGTAAACCAAAACACCTGATAACAACCGTGACCATGATCCATGTTCATCGTTTATAAATTATATAAATTATATATATATATATATATATATATATATATATATATATATATATATATGGATATATATATATATAAATTATATGTATATATATATATACATATATATATATATATATATATACATACATATATAACTTAGGTCGACATTTACATTGACTAATTACACACTAAATTTATCAAACCCTAACCCTTTTTTCTAACCCTAACCCTGAACCGACCCTAACCAAACCTTGTAAATGAACGTTTTAGAGGACGGAGAACATGATGAAGCTATTTCCGACAATATAAAAGTTTCTTAAAATGGTAGCAAAAACATTAGGTGTACACTGAAATGTCGACCTAAGGTACACTGTCGACCTAAGATCGCTTTTTTTACCATACACTGTCGACCTAAGGTATCAAATAGACATATATATATATATATATATATATATATATATATATATATATATATATATACATATATATACATATATATAGATATATATATCTATACATATATATATATATATATAGATAGATAGATATATATATATATATATATATATATATATATATATATATATATAAGATATATATATATAGGAATAACGGAAAAACTGTTAAACAACTATGCTGCATTTAGAGAAAGGCTGGATCTCGAGTGAGATACAATAATTGAATTAGGTAAGTGATTGGAAGTAAAACAGCCAATGTTTGGTTTTTGCAGAGCTTTCGAGCAAAACTAGCTCTTCTTCAGTGCATGATCACCGAAAGTGACAAGGAGTAGCAGGAATTGAAACTGTTTTATAGCGAAGATGTCGGCATGGTTGTAAAGGCAAAGCGACTTACTGATTTCTGCTGAATAGAGCAGAAGTTTTAGAAGTTCGGATTATTTTAATCCGCGTCGGATTATATATATATATATATATATATATATATATATATATATATATATATATATATATATATATACATATATATATATATGATGTCACACAACATTGTGAGATATCGCAGCTCATTAAGTTATACTTGAGCATAATAATTTTACCTTCAATGGTCGTCATTATCTGCAAACCAAAGGCACAGCCATGGGTACCCAAATGGCCCCCTCATATGCTAATATTTTTATGCATTACCTGGAACAAGAATTAATTTCTTCATCCTCTTACAAACCATATATCTATGTACGATATATTGATGATATTTTTATGTTATGGGATAAGGGCGAACAAGAACTGGACAACTTTTTCACGTTTGCCAATGATTTTCACGATTCCATAAAGTTTACCACCGAACGGTCCACAAAGCAAATACCCTTCCTCGATGTAATCGTCATGATCGAAAATCACAAAATAGAGACATCGGTGTATGCCAAACCAACTGATAGGCACTCTTATCTCCACTTTAATAGTTTTCATCCCCGCCACACCAAAAATTCCATTGTCTACAGCCAATTACTCAGATACCGGCGTATCTGCTCACGTGAGCAAACTTTTCTTAATAAGGCCATTGAACTGCTTGATTTCTTCCTCAAAAGGGGATACCCGTACCGACTACTTAACTTCCACCTCAAACGGGTTCTGTCTCTACAACGATCTAGTCTCCTAACCTATCGTAACAAATCTGATTCTGATAGACTACCCCTCGTTGTCACCTACCACCCCTCCCTTCACCCCCTTTTGAATGAAATCAAACAAGCTTGGGGCACTCTAGGTTCCGACGAACAATAGCTGAACTTTTCAAAGCTCCCCCTGTAATAGCCTATAGACGACCACGTAACATTCGTTCAGTGCTGGTTCGAACTAATCTCGCCCCACCCAGTAATGAGCCTGATAGTGGTAACATCACTTGTAACAAACCGAGATGCCTGGTGTGCACACAACTCGACCCCTCCCCCGCTTTCCTCCACCGGGCCTCAGGCACCACTCTGAGACCTGGTAGATTTGGTTGCGACTCAGCCAATGTCATCTACCTCCTCGTTGTTACAAGTGCCCCCAGGTCACCAATATTGGCGAAACCAGCACTAAGTTCAGGCTTCGGTTTAATTAATAACCACAAACTAAGTATCCGCAAAAAAATAACCCAGGCTTCCCTGTTGCTAAACACTTTAATCTCCCCATTCACAGCTTATCTGACCTCAAATTTGTCATTCTCTACAGCTTCTTCAAAACTGCTCATGAAAGAAGCAGCCGGGAACTAACCAGAATGCAAAATGCATTGAGGTTTCGATGACTTCAATGCACTAGAATTCTGCTTGTTAGTATAACCAGAACTAGCTGTTACAATGACAATATGGCATGCTAACACAGGTCAGTCTACTGTACGTGGTTATACACACCTCCATCAAAAACAATAGGGTTCTTGTACTCAATGTTATGAATCCACACACTAAGTATTACAAAACCAAACCAAATCTCTAATAACTTCGCACAATAAGGTTGCAGAGGAGTCCACTTATGGACAAGTTAGATTGGAATATGCCCACGAAACTTCAAAGAATCAACTTGAAAGAAGCTAATGCAGGTCACTGGAGGTCAACCTGAGGTCAAAGGTCTCCCAAATGCAGTTCGACTATTGTATTACAATAGCGTAACTCCCAACCTTGATGGACATTTGGTTCTCAAGTTATTGCAAAAATACTAGTTTTTGACCCCTAATTGGCCTTTGTTGACCTTGGATCACATGACTGTTATGTTTTGAAACGATCCCTTACCCCATTCACAACTAGTCCACAAATATCAACCATGTCGGACCCTGTCAACGGTAGTTTCAAAAGTTATTTGCCAAAAAACACATTTTGACCCATAATTGACCTTTGGTGACCGTAGATCACATCACGATTATATTAGAAAACGTGCTACTAATTCATTCACAACTTGTCCCAATATATCAGCCATGTCAGACTTCGTGACTAGAAGTTGTTGCAAAACGTAACATAATTTGGCAGTTTTTTGCACATAAGCAACCTTGGATGACCTAATGGTTTTTATCACAAATGTTCCCCTTGATGATTTGCACTCTGTCCTAAAATCCCAACCTTGATGGACATTTGGTTCTCAAGTTATTGCAAAAATACTATATTTTGACCCCTAACTGACCTTTGTTGACCTTGGATCCTATTTCCGTTATGTTGGGAAACGATCACTTACCCCATTCACAACTAGTCCCAAAATATCAACCATTTCGGACCCTGTCAGTGGTAGTTTCACAAGTTATTCAGAAAAAACACATTTTGACCGATAAATGACCTTTGGTGACCTTGGATCACATCACGGTTATTTTGGAAAATGTGCCCCTACTTCATTCACAACTTTTCCTAATATACCAGCCATGTCAGACTTCGTGACTAGAAGTTGTTGCAAAAATTAGCTTAAGCTGGCAGTGTTTTGCACATAATCAACCTTGAATGACCTTAGATGACCTGATGGCTTGTATCAAAAATGTTCCTCTTGATGAGGTGCACTCTGTCCTAAAATTTGTTTGGCCTACAATGTACACACATAATGCTATTGCTAGAAATGTATCAAAACCAACCTTTGGCTCCCCATAACTTGAGAACTGGGTGTCCGATTGAAGCGGGAGTTGGTTCCTATATATAGCACAAAGAGCTCTATCATATATCAACATATTGACAATTTTTTCTTTGTTTTGTTTTGTTTTGTTTTGCCCCGTATCGCCTAAAATGAGCATATTTTTCGAGGTTTGACCTTTTGACCTCGCGGTCAGATGTAGTTTGACTGATTTCAAAAAGCACACGAAGGTCGCACAGGGGTCAACTATGGACCATTTTGATCGGAAGGTACCTTTGAGATCCGATTATTGCCACGAAAATTCAAATTACCCAACAAACTGATTAAGGTCACCGAAGGTCAACCTGAGGTCAAAGGTCATCTAGATGCGGGTCGACTCCCTGATAACAATAGCGTAACTCCCAATGTTGACGGACATTTGGTTCTCAAGTTATTGCAAAAATACTAGTTTTTGACCCTTGATTGACCTTTGTTGACCTTGGATCACATGACCGTTATGTTTTGAAATGATCCCTTACCCCATTCACAACTGGTCCCAAAATATCATCTATGTCGGATCCTGTCAATGGGAGTTATTGCTTGTTTTAATATTTTGGTTTTTGGCCTCTAACTGACGTTTGGTGACCTTCACATGCAACAAAAAAATAGGGCACATCTACTCAATGTGGTACTCATATGCACCAAATATTAGATTGTTCCAAGCTTCCCTACTTGAGATACCGTGTTTACAAGCCAGGCGTCACACACACACACTTACACACATACAACACGTACATCGCTTCTCGGCATTTTTAGCTAAGATACTCTGTAGTATCTGTTCCCCTTCGATGGGAATGGTGATGCACACCCGACAATGGTCACACAGTCACAGTCCCGATGCAAGGGGACTGGGGTTGAGAGCGGATCAGTCGTTCTGTAGTTTGGTTTTCGTGTCCAGTTTCTTTCCTGGGCGACTTTGCTATCAGTCCAGGCTTTGTTTCTATACCACTTTTGCATATTTTAAGATTTAGAATATTTTGATCTTGAATAAAACCAAAATTATTACAGAAACATGGCTATAGCTCAAATGCCCCCCTCCCTCCCTCTCTATATCTCTCCGTATAAAGTATCAGCGAAATGAACGTAGTGTGTATAGTAATTGTTCAAACACTGTGGCCATTTTAGCAGATATCTAGCAACTGGTGGGGGAGGTCACTAAATTCCCTTTCTCAATCCTACACCGTGTGAAATAATTGAATTCATCTACTACGTACCATACTTGAAACTTCGCATATATGTATAATCAACACATGACTTCCATGTAAAGTTTTTGATTATGCAGTCCACGTTACCACTCGCACGAAATGTACCGTATGGCGTACATAAGCATCAACCGTGCGTGGATTGTACCTTGAAGCGACATACAATGTATTATTGTAAGTAAACGCTCCTACGTGGTGACATTTATACAATGTTTGTCAAAACCAAGACTATATCATAAATACGGCGTATGTGGTAAGTCGACATGAGTTTCATGGGGTGTATTTCGTATCTCGTACCAGAAACTCATGAGATCCGGCATTCCGGTCTCCGGTTGTTTGAAGCTTCACGGGAACATATAAATTGGGGGGGGGGGGGGGGGGG
Organism: Apostichopus japonicus; assembly: GCF_037975245.1. NCBI lineage: Eukaryota > Metazoa > Echinodermata > Holothuroidea > Aspidochirotida > Stichopodidae > Apostichopus > Apostichopus japonicus. The sequence continues at coordinate 24,510,627 of NC_092574.1, read as the reverse complement.
TTATATGTGTTTAATGTGTGTACGATCTGACATGGGAGAATTTTTTATTCCACGTTTTTCTAGAACAAATTGCATTATTACATGCCTCCTTGCCTGTCGAGCACGATGAAATATTGTTAAGGGTGGCAAAAACGAGGCGGAGGGGGAGGGGGAGGGTTGGGGCGGGTGATGGAAGAGAGGATTTCTATTTCTTTTCCCTTCACTCCTTTAGAATTATTTACACATGGATTCGAAGAAAGGTCTTCTTCAAGGAAGGGTGGTATAAGAGAGAGGGGGGGATTGGAATTACTATCATAATACTGCATAAAACCTTTCTACCCTTGTGTAGCATCGTCATGACACACGTGACCTCGCCCGCAAAAACGAATAACTTGCAAGGACAATCTGAGTTAGGAATTAAAATATTTTATGAAGAGATGCACATGAAATAGCTTTTCGAGTTGAGTTTGATATATTTTCGATACCATATCGATGCAAACTTCTTTCACAATGTAACCCATAAAGCTTGACTATATAGTCTAAAAAATTTTCCGTTTATATTTTCGACCTGCTTTCCCCTCTCTTTGTGTATGATTAAAGCAAGCTGGACATTAGTAGCCTTGCGAGCAAAAATGTGTCTTTCTTTACCGTACTCACTACGAATAATCATAGTTTTCATTTGGTGAAACAATCAGCTTATGTTGTTTGAACAAATGAAATCATATTTATAAGCAACATATATATATATCTATATATATATATATATATATATATATATATATATATAGGTTTAGTAAAACTCGTCAGAAATTGATGAAGCAACCAACCAACCCCCTCCCCAAGCATGCTTCAAATCTACAGAAAAACAGGACATAATTTCAACACATCCATCATCACGTATATAAGCCCATAGGCTGCCGACATTTTTCAGAGCGGAAAATACATTTAGCCTATTTCGCATCCAAAATATATAAAAGTCGTATATCGTTAGTCTTATTCTTGTCTTGGAGAGGAGACAATATTTCCTGATAATTTGCGAGAAATATTCCCAATTGAATGATTCAGCATAGCGGTGGAAAGGAGACATCTAATTTTAATAAGTAAACGCTTCCAGCTGGTTTAATCTATACAATCATGTTCATCTTTAATATCATTATGTTCTCTTTTGCTCTTTCGCTCTCTTAAAGCTCTCCATCTATCTCTCCACCTCTCTCTCCACCTCTCTCTCTCTTCATCTCTCTCCACCTTTTCTCTCTCTCTTTCTGTCAATCTCTATCTTCTCTACTTCTCTCTCTTAAAGGTAACAATTTGCCTGAAATGTGTTTCAATTAATCACGTGACCACAAATAAGATTTCTTCGGTTGATCACATTTCTCTCTTGCTTTAGAAATCAATAGAAGCCATATCTCTACTTCCATGTCTTTAGAAATTATATTGATCCATCGCAAAAAAAAAATCCAGTTTGAATTAATTTTCTTTTATTAATTTTTTTTTCTTCTTTGTGTGTATGTGTTTTTTTTTTTTTACCACGTTCACATTTTCCTTATTTGCTGTTCAATGTATCTCTGAGGTGATATTTTTGATAGCCTGTTAGCCACCTTCCAGCAAAGGCTGACAGGTTTTTTTTTTTTTTATTTCTTCTTCTTCTTCTTCTTCTTTGTCTTCTTCTTCTTCTATCTTTCCATAAAAGATATAATATTTCCGGAAGTTACAACAAAATTAAGAAAAGTGTCTTTTATTCGAAACATTTATTGTTCCAATTAAATAATTGAAATGTAACATAATTGAATCATATCTGGTCGAGAAATTGCTTCCTTTGGCGTAATTGAAAGTTAAAATAACGTTCGGCAACGGTTCAAGAACAAATTAGATAACAAAAAAATCTGTTACTCTCAAAAGTAATGAAAATTAGTGTCCCATTGAATTATGATTCTCA